>NC_047134.1:22975429-23125966 GCF_009829125.3 Periophthalmus magnuspinnatus
CTGTTTGACCCGGTCTCTCTCTTGGAGCTCTTTTACTGCATTTGTTTCATGCTCCCTTTCTACTTTTTCCCCGTGTGCCCTTCCATACCTCATGCTAGGACTTTTCATTTGTCCTCGTGGTAAAGCTCGGCCTTTCGTTGTCTCTCTCCGCAGGTGGTGGAAATCGCTTTAAAGGTGAGCCCGGCGCTGGCACCGCACATGTTCCACCCCTTGCTGCCAGCCGTCTTCAGAGGCATTCTGGATGGAGAGGTGAGGTTTAAGTTTAGTTTTTCTTCTCCGCCCTAGAACTGAACCATTAAAAAGAAAAAAAAAAAAAGTCTGGAAGCTGTCACAGTTTGACTGTAGGTGTTGTAAGCAGACGTATGTTCTTAAGCAGTTGGTTTTGTCCTTTTCTGTCTCGTAATATTAACTTCTTATGCGCTGTGTTGGGTTGTATTGATCCGCCATGTTTGATAAAGGTCATATTCTGATTCCAGATATGCATTTTTTCAGGAAGAGTTTGTGTGTAGTTATTGGGCCTTTAGAAAACAATGTTCACCTGACAAGAGATGTACACAAATTAATGCAAACTTTACCTTTTTACGTGGGGTGTATGTAAGCTTTTGATTTTGAATGTCACAAACTTGTCCTTGGATATGAGTTAAACATATGCAAATTAAATTGAACTTTTAGTGATAACAATTCTAATGACCAACTGATTTATTGACTTGTTACAAAAACATGGAACATAATTGGGGTTTTTTTTGTTCGCAAGTAAATTATCCAATCAGAAAGAAAAATGAGCTTTACTTGACTCTCTCATTTGGGTTGCCAGTGTCAATACTCAAATTCAGTTGGTTTAAACCTAAAAGGACTCTTTCAGATCTGAATGGTCACTACCTAAACCCCAGCAGCTGCAGACAATCATGAATCGGTGCTCGTGCAGCCTCTACAGCTCAGTGAAGGGAATTCTGGAGGTTCTGAGCCTTTACATAATGCCTGTCGATACGTTGAGAATGAGAAAAACTCGTGTGTGTGTCCTCTATCTGCAGGTCAAGGCTGTGGACACGCAAGTTCAGTTAGCTTTTGTAAAACAGCAAGAGTGCAGGCCACATACAGTTCCTTTAAATATGTACTGTAATAAAGACCCATATTACACTATTTTCTGATTTGTTTTTTCCTCATCACTAGTGTTTTGTTTCATTCACACATGTTTAACACACAAAACCTGCATATTTAGGCTGAGTTCTTCTCTCAAACAGAAAACACTCTGTTCCACCTTGTGATGTCATCTCGTACTACAGGAAGTGCTCCACTGTGTTTTTAAACTCCACACACCTTCACTAGAATCGTTTGGATCATTTCAGCCCTGGAATTGCTAAACTAAACTAAAGGTAAAAGGAGCTGCTTACTTGAAAACTACCTCTTCATGACATCACAAGGGGGAACAGAGCATTTTGAGCTTTGGAGATGTAGACAGACTAATAACAAAGTGTGAATGAAACAAAACACAACTCCAGGTATGTTTTTTAGGAAGTAACAACATTATAACACGACTGAACGCTCAGAAAAGTCAATTTTGTTCAATATGGGACCTTTAAAATGAAACGGTACGATTGTCCAGTTTCTGTCCATTAATATAAAGAAATGATGGTAAGTTTACCCTGGAAAAAGTTGCTCAAATGAATGCTTAGCTCCCTCCCATGACATCTCTAACAGATACAGTGAAATTTCTCACTTCCAAACTCAACTTACTTAATACCCAATGCTGTATTCAAAATAGTTTCCTCAGACCATCATAATATTGCATTGCTTAGACTAAAGTAATAAAAATGCACTAGTTGTTTGGTACTCAAACTCTGTGCCCTTGTGTTGCAGAGATACCCGGTGGTCATGGCTACCTACCTGGGCATAATCGGACGCGTGCTGTTGCAGAATTCCAGTTTCTTCTCCTCTTTCCTCACGCAGATGGCATCCGAGTGCAGCCAAGAGGTGACTCTGCATGTGCCCTTCTCCAGTGCCTACTCAGCACCAACACCATCTTTTTATGCCCCCCGGAAACCATAACCTCAAACTGCCTGTTAAACCGAATTACACAGAACAAGGCTAAAAGTAATGAACCAAGGAGTTGTTGATTGTAACTTTCAGAGTCAAGAGCCAACTCCCATTTCGATGAATTTCTATTCTGGTCTGACCTTGGACAGAATAAGTTTGGGCTTATTTTGGATTTTGAGTCTCAGTTTTTATAATTAAAACACTGATAAATTCATTTGAAACTGTGTCCCTGTAAGAACCACAGACTGGACGGCTCCATCGTCTCTGCCTCCATTTCACTTTACATTAGAAAAGTGTGGCCTCTTTCTGTATCTGCTGCTATCATTTTGGTCTTAAAATGTCCGTATTAACCCGCTCTACATGATTCTGGTATTTTTATTTCGCTATTCTGTCCGTAAATCAAGATATGAACATTAATAACAGACAAATCAGCTGCCTTCTTTCCCCGAGGTCCCTCCTGCAAGTCTTAGCAACAGGTTTGATTGATAGCGTCGGAAAGGAACGTTACCTTCAACAGCCTCGCTCCAGATTGGCTCTTGCGGTTGGATTTGCTAATACGCAACCGGGCTCTAAATTCACCTCTATAACTGTTAGTCCCTTTTCACCGCACTGAAGGTCACTTTGTCACATCCCAAATATAAAGATTGTTTTTTAATGTCAGACATAATCCCAGCTCGTCCTTCTATTGTTGTTCGCAGAGGCCAGACGAGTTCTAAAAAATTCTACTCAGGAATATAGACAAGAGTAAAAAAAAATGTATTTTGAGATCAAGTACTCAACTAAAAGTGATTATAAGAACTACTGACAAAACGAAAAATTTGATTAGCTAATATAAATGCAAGAATATCTCAAATAATGCACAAAATCTCAGAGTTTAAACAATGAGACAAACGAAATCATATCAGAAACAGCCATGCAAGAAATGCAAATGTCCAAGTCTTCCAAATGAACGTGAACAGTGGCTCTGGTTGAGTGTGATGCTGATCCAGAAGGTTGGTGGTTCAAATCCCCCTCTCGACATAAAAACATCATTGGTTGAGCGGTTTCCAGCGATCACAGATGAATGCTGTTGTTTTGTCCTTGGGTAAGACGCTTAACCCATTTCGCCCCCAGTGTCTGTGTACACCGGTGTGTGAATGGGTGAGTGGAGCGAGAGTCGATAGAGCCGGAAATGTGCCCATGCTCGCTTCTTATTTAGAATGCGACGGCTAGCAGTTTAGCGACAACAACCTCTCAAGAAATGCAACTTGCCAGAACTTAACCCTTTTTTGTCCAATCCAAATGTAAAAACATGGGGAAAACATCTCACAATTTAGTCTCGCAAGATCTTGTCCCGTCCCTAGTGTTTTAATATATGTAACTGCCTACTACCCATCTCTTGTTCTTGTTGTTTCTCAGATGGAGCAGTTACTGGGGGCCCTGATCGAGATGTGGGTGGACCGCATGGATAGCATCACTCAGCCTGAGCGGAGGAAGCTGTCCTCACTGGCCCTGCTCTCACTGTTGCCGTCTGACACTGGGTGAGCTGCCGTTCACTCATTTATGTGCTGTGTTATGCAGGGAACGGAGCTCGCACTTGTCAACGTGAGTGAAAAGAGACTTCACCGAGAGGAAAGTGACAAGTCAAACCTGACAAAACTCTTGAATTATTCATTCCACCGCTGTTGATCCTTTTAGGCTTCAGAGTGTGGAACAGAGCTGTCTGTGATTTTAACTAGATTGGTACTAAAGACGAGCTTCCAACTGTCAGAAGTTTTTAATTTCACTGAAGTAGCTTTTTGTGTCTAGCCGTAAAAGAAAACTCAAAACGGGAAAATGGAAAAGGCTTACTTGAGCAGTTCATGAAATATAAAAACACATTGGAGCCTTCGAAGTTGTGAGTTCGATTCCCGGTTATGGCAAGGCGAGTTAAGTTATTATTTATTTGTGTAGCGGAATTCATACACAAAGTAATTCAAAGTACTTTACAGAATAAGAAAGACAAACGTGTGAATGAAACAAAACACAACTCTAGGTCTGTTAGTGATGAGGAAACAACACTAGAACATAGATCAGAAAACAGTGTAATATGGGCCTTTGAAGGACAAGAGTGCAGAATAAAAACATGGAATTTTGCTGCATCTTAATAGCTCACCACAAACAGTTAGAAGCTTTGATTCATAACTCTGAGAGGCCGGAGTGAGTGTCTTGTCATCATGGTAAATCAGGTAAGTGCAGCACTCTCAATTTGATCCTAAGAGCTGCTTTTACAAAATACCTGTACGGGACAAAGCTAATTTTGCTCCACTACAGGGAAATAAACCCCCACATCCACTTAAAGCTTACTTTGTTTGTTCATTTGTTCGTTCATCATTTTGCTCTTGTGACAAATATGGAGCTCCACAATGACCGCTCCCATAGATTTTCTAGTAAAAAAAACAAAACATTTATCTATCTATCTATCTATCTACCTACCTACCTACCTACCTACACACACACATTAAAAGTTTGAAAGCTTGCTCAAGGCTAATAGGCTATGTGCTAACTACTGACCACAAGACCTATAACTTTACTTAAAATATGTTGTTTTGAATGTATTTTTGAGCTGAAAACAACCACATAATGGCCTCACTGCAGCAGTTACAGAGACACAGGGGCCACAGTTTTTCAATAGAAAGTGAATTGGAGTCAATGGAGCCAGAAGTGTGCCCATTTCTATTTGGAACGAAGCAGGTAGCAAGTTAGCTATGTCCATTTATATATGCACTCGATGGAAACGCAACTTGGCTTGTGAGGCCCGCACCAAACAGACCCGCTCCAAGCCGCCCCGAGCGAACTGTGCCAGTGGAAAAGAGGCTTATGTGTGCGTGTATGCCAGAAGGACAAAAATAAAAGATTTTTTATACAAACTTGCAAAGAGTTTACACTGAATTTGAGTGAAAGTTCTAAAGTAGTTCAGAGCTGTTAGAGTAAATCTTAACTTCCCCTGTGATGGCCGAGCGTACTGTACAGTGACTGTGTATTCATCAAGATGGTCTGCTCTGAGTTTTGATTCACAGATAAGATTATTATCTCGTGGACAGCCGTGAAATACTCTGTTACACCCCCAAATGTGGTCAGGCGTCAGCGATTCAAAACGACAACCTCGACTTGTTCTGCCCTGCTTGACAAAACTGTATTTATTTTTTTAATCGCCATAGTGATAGAAGCTTTGTGTCTTGTTTAGGTACTTGTTTTAGTCGTGTTAGTCAACTGGTTGTTATTTAATTAATAATATAACTTAAATTAAATAATTAAAAGGATAACAGAAGAGAGGAGACTGCGTTGAGAGAGAAGAACTCAGCCTAAATATGCAGGTTTGTGCGTTAAACATGTGTGAATGAAACAAAACACAACTCCAGGTCTGTTTGTGATGAGGAAACATTATAACATAGAACAGAAAAGATCATAATATGGATCCTTTAATAAGAAGTGATATTGTTTCTTAAGTTTTATGGGACACTACACTTTTACTATTATAACTTTATATGGATGCCAAAGAGCAGTCATAAAACGTTAATTTGAAAACAGATGGGATGAGATCTGGTCCCTTCCACATATATTGTCAATTGAAACTAATTGAATCCCAGTGGTGGATGAAGTACTCCATTTTGTTACTTAAGTAAAAGTACAGATACAGAGGTTAAAAGATACTCAAGTAAAAGTATCACCTGAAAAATCTACTTAAGGAAAAGGAAAAGTACCTGCTTAAAAATGTAATTTAGGACTTAAAGTTAATGTATTTTTGCTAGTGTTGTTAATGTAGAGATATAGATTAAAATTGACACACATTTGGTCAACAGAAAGTATGAATACATTTCTTAAGTTTTCTTCTGAATTTTGTGTATTTATTTTTATTTTCTCAAAGCTGAAGCTTCAACTTGAAAACTTGAATCAGGATGTTACCATGAACATAGTAAAAATAACCCCTCAAGTCATAAGAAAAGAACTTTTTACTGTTCAGTCCTGTTCAAAAATGTAGTGGAGTAGAAAGTACAGATACCTGCTCTCAAATGTAGTGAAGTAAGAGTAAAAAGTATCCACTGTAAAGTAGTAGTAAAGTATAGATACTTAAAGATTATACTTTACAACTTGAACTTCATTACCTTCCACTGCTGAATCCACAGTAGTAGTCGCCGCTAGAGATGTGCAGGTTGACTTTTAACCTCCAGGTCGGTTTGGGGCGGGCTGGAAAAAAATCTGTTTATTGTGGAGCGAGTTGGGGCGGGTCATTTTTCCACAGAAGAAAAATATTTAGTCTATTATTACTATAGCCTATAAAATATTTTAAAACAAATATTCATCTACATTGGCCTGATTATGATTGATGATAAAGTTTATGTAAGCACGTAACCGGGGCAATTAACCTATAACCTGACACCACTGCGGCGCACCACATTCGCCACAGTAAACGGAACCAAAAAGAAGCGATTTGATGATAGAAGATGACGTTTTATTCTCTTTTGAAAGAAAACTGCATCTGGTTCATCATATTGGCAGATTCACTCTCATTATGTCTGTTTTCAAGCAGGTTTTTCGCTAAAATAAAGCTGCATTTATTAACGTATTTTTACAGTATATTTAATGTGGGTGCAGGTCGGGGTGGGTTGTATAAATAGATTCTGCTGTGCGGGGCGGGCTGGGGCAGGCCATATATTATCAGAAATACAGGACTGGCGGGATGGAAAAAAGCTTGACCCACACATCTCTAGTTGCCGCAGTCCTTTTGTTAAGGACTTGACACTTGTATGGATTAAAAGTGAACTTTGGCTAAAAACTTTCTTAACTATTTCACCTTATGTTTAGCATGCAGTACTACAGGGATATTATGGCCTACCTCTGACTCAACACAATCTTCCATCAGCTTATTTGGACGCATCGCTGACACTACCTTTTTAACTCTACCAGCTCTCTGAAGGAACGCCAATAGACCGCCCCAGGACCCTCTGCGCTCTGTCTCTTCTACAGTTAAAGGGAATGTTTTCATCCAAACACCGTCTCCTTTTACAGATGGAGGATCTTGGAATGTTTGTTAATTAGCAAAAACCAAAGTTAAATCTGTCTAATAGGGCCATTAAGGCTGAAACTGGAGACAATAGCTGTTAATAGTTTCAGTGGAGTTAGTTATTTCCTCCCTTCAGACAAATATAAGGTTGTGTCCACCAGTAAACTGACCAGAACTGAAGAAGCGGCTTTAATGAGCAGCAAAACGTCTTCATTCCTACAACGATTTGTCCAGCTGACAGATTTAACTTCGGCTTTTACGATGGATCAGACCTGGATGACTGAGGGATTACACAGACATCGTTTCTAATTAGACCGACAACAAAAGATCCACTGCCTTTAACAAGTCGTTGGAATCTGGCTCTGGCTCTAGCTCTGGAATCACCATAGACTGTAGATATAAATGGACATAGCCAACCTGCTAGCCGCCCTGTTCCAAAGAGGAAGTGAGCAAGGGCTGCGCTTCCGGCTCCAATTCACTTCTCTTTCTGTAGCTGTTGGTGTCAGGCTCGTCATTTTGGTCTTAAAATGTTTGTATTGACCCGCTCTACATGATCCCGGTGTTTTTATTTCGCTTTTGTGTCCGTAACTCAAGAAATGAACATTAATAAGAATCAAGGCTGCTCCCCTTAATGGTAGCAACAGGTTTGATTGACAGTGCTGCTACGTGCCCACTCCCTGTTAAACCAGATTGGCTCTTTGGTTGCTATGATACTTGTAGTCGGAATTCCAAATATGGAAGTTGTCTCCAAATTGGCCCTGCTCTAGGCTCGATGAGCTTCATTTTACTGGAGCTGAACGCTATGGATGACGTCACACTCACTTAGTCCACTTCTTTATACAGTCTATGGGAATCACAAAGTTCTTGAGTGAAGTATAGATCTCAAAAGTATCAACTGGCATCATCAAAAGCTGAAATTATGTTGCACTCTTCAGTCTTGCATATTGAAATGTTTAGGGTTTTTTTCTTTTCACAAAATTGACTATTCACACAGGATCAGTTTTACCTCAGGACATCTGTAAGATTGATATGACCCCATGATGTTTGTGTTTTCTATGTGCATTCTTCCAGGATAAGACATGTACCTGTTTTTATAGACTTTATTCTCTAAATGTTGGACTGATAAACACTGAAACAAGACCAGAATCGTTTCATTCATGTCACGCTGATACGACTCCTCCATCCAAACATTGGCCCAAAAACAAACAAACTTTTCCATAGAGGCTCCATGCTGCTGGTCTTTAGTTGCCATGACAGCAGCGTTATACTTCTGTGTCACATCTTTACCGCAGTTTGTTTCATGTTTTTTAATTTTAATTATAGAAAAACAATAGCTGGATTACAGTGTGGTTTGTGGCAAATTATTATTATTATTTTAGTTTGTATCTGGACCTAAAATGAGCCTTAGAGACGCTTGAATCACTTTTAGCTTCAGTGCACAGACCAGTTTACAGATATGAGTGTTCACACGGGACTAGAAACTCAAGGAGCTGAGTTTGCAGGATTACATTAGCTAAAAGTTGGGATCATTTTTAAATTTTGTCAGACCTGGTCGATTCGCATGTGACCGGAAACACCAAAAGAGCCAATGTGGAGCGAGGCTGGTGTATTAGCAACGCTGCCAATCAAACCTGTTGCTAACGTTAGCGGGAGCAACCTCAGAAAGAAGGCAGCTGATTTGTCTGTCATTAATGTTCATATCTTGATATATGGATGCATTAGCAAAATAAAAATACCAGGATCACGTAGAGCGGGTTAATACGAACATTTTAAGACCAAAATGATGGGCCTGACTGTAGGAGTTAGAGAGAGAGGAGCGACAGTTTTCTAATCTAAATCGTCGAGGAGTCGATGGAGCCAGAAGTGCCCTCATGATCACTTCAAATTTGGAACGCGGCGGCAAGTTAGCTATGTCCATTCATATATACAGTCTATGGGTCAGATCCGCTTGATATTTTGGATGTTTTGGGTTGATGAGGGAACCAGAGTGCCTGGACGAAAACTCACTCAGACAAAACACGCAAACCCCACGCAGAAAGGCCTGGGATTTGAACCTGCAGCCACTCATCCGCATCACTCCTTAAGATTGTTAGAGTTGTTGTCTCTTGCAGCTTGTTTACTTCCCATAATAACCCTCAATTTGAATGGGAGGCACACACCAATAGAAAGTAAACACAGGAGAGGAGTCGGAGCTGGTAGAATTAGAATTGACAGACATTTTAAAAAGCTGATAAGGGCCTTCTTTAATCTGATGCCTGCACGCCGCTGTTGCCATGGCTGCCAATTTTGAGACTATCATGAGGAAATTGGGGGCAGAGGTGCGCACTGATGTGTTTGCACTTCCAGCTTATTACAGGTGAATGCGGTCCAGCCAACGTGGTAGTTAAAGAAAATTGCCAAAGTCGATATGAAAGTTAGAACTATTCTTTTTACTGAGCTATACAACATGTACAACATATCACTGAAAAGCAACTGACACCTTCTTACTCCCCCATGAATAAAACGCATATGGGGAACATGACTTACCATATAACTTTTCGTAAGTAGTGGATTAAGTGAGCGTCATGTCACCCATAGCGTTCGGCTCCAGTCGAATGAAGCTCATCAAGTTCCATATTTAGAATCCTGACCGCGAGTATCATAGCAACCAAAGAACCAATCAGAAGCGAGGCTGTTGAAAGGAACCCCTTCCCGCTGTCAATCAAAGCTGCTGCTAACGCTAGCACCAGTGACCTCAGGGAAAGAAGGCGCTTGATTTGTCTGTTATTAATGTTCTTATCTTGAGTAACGGACAAAATAGCAAAATAAAAACCTGAAAATCATGTAGTAGCGGGTTAATATGAACATTTTAAGACCAAATTGACGACTTTAACAGCAGCAGTTACACAGAGAAGGGTGACAGTTTTTTAATGTAAAGTGAATTTGACGGAGCCAGAAGTGCGCTCATAATCACTTCCTGTTTGCGTGACGTCACACTCACTTAGTCTACTTTTTTATACAGTTTATGACACGTTCTGCTCAAATACATGGGGAAAAAAATCAAGCGTAGTCCTTTAAAGCTAATTAAACTCAACTTAGATACAATAAATAGAAATTGTGTTTGGAAACTCAGGTCAAAAGGATTTAGAAAGGGAAAAAAACGTAATTCTGTTATAGCATAGGCATAAATCGTGGCCATTAAAACAGCAGCAATGGAACAAGCTCATAAATACAAACTCATACGAACCCAGTCTCTGTAAAACTTACCAAATATTATGAAATGACAACAAAATCAACTTAGTTCAACCAGCCTGAAACTGATGAGACAAACAGTGGCTTGTTGCCTTTAGCCCGACTCCAAATCAACCTCCAGTCTCGTCCTCGTGGCTCCCAGAGTTTATTTCTGACTCGATCTGAGAAGCTGCGAAGCGTCACCTGTCATTACGAACCCGACAACACGAAAAATGATCAAAACTGACAAAAACAAAATTAGAATTGAACTTGAGAAACTGACCCCCCGGAAGGCGCTTCCTGAGGGTTCGATGAAATGAAAATGAAAGTAAACTTAGCCGCTGGTGGCTGTGGTCAAATCTCCTTTAGTCTCTCCAAAGGTTTCGAGCGGTTGCCATGTGAGCGTCTGTCAAGCTCTGATGTATTATTTTTCATTTTTTTCATCGTTTTTCTCAGCTTCGTGCTCATTGAACTTTACGTAACATTGCCGTAGGTCAGCCTAGGCGAGGACTTGAACTGACAGGGAGCGTTTGATGGCTCAGTGCTCCGAGTCACACACACACAGATCAGTATTGCACATCGGCTTTGTATTCACTGCTTTATATTCCTATCGACAAGGGGAAGCCTCTCTTTTCACTGCTCTTTCAAAGAATAACTCAAATAATTTAACAATGAGCGGCTGGTCCCCAGAGATGAACTCAAGGTCTCCCAAGGTTTTTTTCAAAACTAGAATAAAATACAAGGATTCATTTTATATCTGATATTATTTCTAGAAATTCAAGGTTTTCCAGGTCGCTGGTTGTCACTGGGTCTAGTAGTACAAACATATAAAGGTTTTTATATTTTAAATTTAAAACTGCAGCAAGATTTTAATGAAATCCTAAATTCCCCCAAAAGAATCTTAAATTATCAATGAATTTAATCAAAACTAAGAATATGATTAAAAAATAAAATAAAAAATAAGATACAAATCTCCATATACTTAAGTGGTACTTTGATTGAAAGAGTCACCTCCTGTAAATATCTTTACTTCACAAAAACTTATACTTTAAAATACATGTCTCAGAATTATGTAACTGTATAAGTTTAAATTATCATTTTATTATAGAAATAAATATTGTATCCCATTGAAATACAGAAAAAGAGAGGGAGAGAGATTAGGAGAGAGGGAATGAGAGGGAGACTAGGAGAGAGGGGATGTGAGAGATAGAATGAGAGGGAGGGAGATAGACTAGGAGAGAGGGAATGAGAGAGACGGAATGATAGGGAGGGAGAGACGAGGAGAGAGGGAATGAGAGGAAGGGAGAGAGACTGGGAGAGAGGGAATGAGAGAGACAGAATGAGAGGGAGGGAGAGAGACTAGGAGAGAGGGAATGAGAGGGAGGGAGAGAGAGAATGAGAGAGACAATGAGAGGGAGGGAGAGGGAATGAGAGAGACGGAAGGAGAGAGACTAGGAGAGAGGGAATGAGGGAGAGGGAAAGGAGGAGAGAGGGAGAGAGACTAGGAGAGAGGGAATGAGAGGGAGGGAGAGAGACTAGGAGAGAGGGAATGAGAGAGACGGAATGTGAGGGAGGGAGAGAGACTAGGAGAGAGGGAATGAGGGAGAGGGAAAGGAGGAGACAGGGAATGAGGGAGACGGAATGAGAGGGAGGGAGAGAAACTAGGAAAGAAGGAATGAGGAGGGAGGAGGTGGAGTAGGACTTTTAATACACAATCTCATGATTGTGTCTAAAACCTGGCTGCACTAGAACTGAAATGGGAAAAAAGCTTTTGGTTATTTTGCTTCCCAAAAATGGAATACATTTCAAGGACATTCAAAACTGGACAGATTATTGCCACTATTGCATTTTTTAGATGTTTTAAGTAGACCTATGGAGTGATTTGGTTTGTGTGTTTTTGTTTGTGTTTATGTCTATATATTGTGTATATGTTATGTGTGTGTCAGGATTGCCTTAACACATGATCATTGATTATAGTCTGGCAGTAAATAAAACAATAAACCTCAAATTAATGAGACGGTACCCAATTTTAAAACACTTGTGAGGGACATGTTTCAGGGTAAACTGTTAGCCCCGCCCACTTAGCCCCTTCTTCCACCTCGAGGTTAAACCATGACAGAGAAACGACGCTCGGGATCGTTACAGGCAGTTGTTTTTACTGGGTTCTCATCCAACAATGCGTCTGATTGGACTAAAGTGAGTGTCCTTGGCAGCAGTTCTCATCTGACAAAAAAAATCTGTGTTAAAATGCGACTTGTGCTATCGGTCTAATTTACCCCTGACAAAATCAGTTTTTTTACAATACACATGACACAAAGGGCATTTTCTGAACTAGAACAAGTAAAAGTGAAGTACAGGGTCTTTTTAAAATGTCTCACCAATATTAATACTGACCCCTCGAAGACTGTGACATGAATACTAGGAGGAACTGTATGTCATTTTTGTTTTAAATTTCATAAACTTGACCTCTGTGTCCCCAGATACGGCTTAAACATGTTTAAATCAAATATGGCTTTTACTGATAACAAATCTAATTCTGATTTTTTCTTAATTACAAAAGCAATCGACCAGATCCCATTTATTTATGTTATAATTCCATGTTTTGGTTCAAGAAGATTATTCAACCAGAAAGCAGATGACTTTCTCATTTGGGTTGCCAGTTTCAATACTGAAATAGTAAGTTTGAATCTAAAGGATCCTCTCTGATCTGAATAGTCTGAGAGAGATAAAAACATGTATGTGTCCTCTATCTGCAGGGTTAGATTCTGGCAAACATCTGGTTTCAGATGTAATTTGTTTCTCTTTTAAAGGGCTACAGACCATAGACTGTATAAAGACGTGGACTAAGTGAGTGTGACGTCACCCACCCCCGTGTTCAGCTTAAGTCAAATAAAGCTCATCAAGGCTAGCAGTTATAGGGCCTTACCGAGTATCATAGCAACCAAAGAGCCAATCTGGAGAGACGCTGTTGAAGGTAATGTCCTGTCCTGCCCATGGAGCTGGTTTAGCAGGGAGCGAGCACTTTGCAACACTGTCAGTCAAAGCTGTTGCTAACGCTAGCAGTAGTGACCTAGTGGAAAGAAGGTGCCGGATTTGTCTGTTATTAATGTTTATATCTTGATTTATGAAAACAGTAGCAAAATAAAAACACCAGGATCATGTAGAGCTAGGTAAGACAAACATGTTAAGACCAAAATGACGAGGCTCACTGCACCAGTTACAGAAAGAGGGACCACAGGTAATGGAGCCAGTCTTGATGGAGCCCAAAGTGCGTCCATTCTCACTTCCTATTTAGAACGTGGAGGCTAGCTGGTTATCTATGCCCATTTACATATACATTCTATGCTACATACCGATTTTTCTTTTCTTATTCACCTTTGTGGCTTGACAATATTGATGAAAATGAATACCTCATATCCCCCTGTATATCCCTTATGCATTAGTGTTTTACAATGATTCCAGGGCCAATATGCTATGAATTCATAACATGGCTTTGCTCAAATCTGCAAAAAATCTAGGCTTTATGTAATTCCTGGCAGTCGTAAAAATGCCGCGAGTCGAGGAGGAAATATGGCGGGGCTTGTGCGAGTGGAACATGCTGGACTTGTGTTGGGTCTGGTGATGAATGGCACTTAGAGCTTTTTGCTGTGGACGGCATGTGTTTCATTTGACACAGGCACTTTATCAAACTGACGGGCTCCAGGTTTGTCCAGCAGAAAGAGCGCGTTTCGGAGGCTCGTGCTGTTATAGTCCAGCAGTTGCATGGCTCACTGGACACATTTGTTAAGGTGTAACGAAACTGTTTATTAATTTACGTTTTTGTATTTCAGAAGATTTTTTGGAGGACTTTATTGAGTCGATTTTTAGATGTGTACTTCATTTCGATACTAAAGAATAGGCTTAGGGCGGCAGTGGCTTAGTTGGGAGACTGCTCATCCTCTGATCTGGAGGTTGGCGGTTCGAATCACGCTCCCACAGATGAATACTGCCAGTGCCCGTGTACTTTGGTGTTTGAATGTGTCTGTGAATATTACCATTTACTTGAGACAAAATACAGTTTTCAGTTAGGGATGCATCAATCTTTTTCAGGTCCAATACCAATACTTAGGTTCTAAGGATTTACCGAAAGCTGATGTTAACTGATACGAGTGAAGCAAATGGCACTTATTTCCTTAAAAACAGTTAAATTATTACCCAAGAGATCCAGTTGTGTTATGTAAATGTCATATATTCTTCAAATGACTACTGAACAAGTTTTTATGATTGAAAGTTCAAACATGACACTTTCAGGCCTAAATTAGCCTGTAAATAGTAAATATTAGGCCTTAATTTGACAATGTTTAAATCCAGGCTCCAAACAGTTCTGTTTAGCTGTGCATATGACTGAAAGGTTTTTATTCTGCACTCTTTTAATGATATTCTGTAAAGCACTTTGAATTACTTTTCCTTAAAAAACAATATATGTGTGTGTGCGTGTGCACAGAGTCAAACAGAGTCACCAGTCATATACAGTGGTGACAAGTGGTCATAAGATATAATAAGACACGGGTGTGGGTGTGATGTGTGTGAGACATATGTGAGAGACTTGTATGTGTGCGCTCGTGTGTGTGAAATTTTTCAAGGGGATAAGGTGGGGACAACAGAGGAGAATGCTAGTACTATAATGTTACCTCCTCAAAAACAAACCTGGAGTTGTGTTTTGTTTCATTCGCACATGTATTATTAGTCTGTCAACATCTCCAAAGCTCAAAATGCTCTTTTCCACCTTGTGATATTATGAAGCAGTAGTTCTCAAGTTAGTAGTTACCTTTTACCTTTAATTCAATAGAAATCGGCAATTCCATGTCTGAAATCATCCAAATGATTCTAGTGAAGGTGTATGGAGTTTAAAAACACAGTGGAGCACTTCCTGTATTACCACATGACATCACAAGGTGGAATACAGCCTAAATATGCAGGGTGTGTGTGTTAAACGTGTGTGAATGAAACAAAACAAAACACAACTCCAGGTCTGTTTGTGATGAGGAAACAACATTATAACATTGATTAGAAAATAGAGTAATATGGGCCCTTTCAGTACAAATTTGGCTACACGACTTGTATTTGTAACTGAGTGCATGTTTAGCCCTGTAACTGTAGTCGAGTGTAAGGTTTCAGTACTTTCCACTTGCTCATTTGTTTTGTGTGTGTGTTGCAGAGTCGTCCAGGATAAGTTCTGTGGCATCATCAACATCACCGTGGAAGCGCTGCACGACGTCATGACGGAGGACCCAGACACTGGGACCTATAAAGAGTAAGAGCTTTTCTTTCCATATAAAAAGTCACAGAAGTTTTTATTGGAAAGATTGAGTATAGGTAATAGCTGTAACATGCTCTCCCAGTACTGCTTTAAAATTGCAACACCAATTCACTGCTCCCCCTGGAATATAGCTGCCATAAACAAAGTAGACTTTACACTTAGAGCCCTTTTCACTTTAGTACAATCTGGTTGCCGTTGTAGGATCTGGCAACACAAAGTGAGGAGTTCATTTTACTTTCTGATTGGATAATTAGCTTGAAAACCAAAACGCTAATTGGGTTTGTGCTTAACAGTGTGTGGCAACCTCACAGTTAGCATCAGTTATAGGGCGAATTTGGAGCTGAGTTCTGCATTTGGAATTCTGACCGTGAGTATCATAGCAACGAAAGAGCCAATCAGGAGCGAGGCTGTTGAAGGTAACACCCCTTCTCGCCTGCACCGCTGGTTTAGCTGGGAAGGGGCACTTAGCAACACTGTCAATTAACCCTGTTGCCAACGCTGTTCATTTCTTGATTTACTGACACAGTAGTGAAATAAAAATACCAGGATCATGTAGAGCGGGTTAATATGAACATTTTATGACCAAAATGACGAGTGACGGCAGCAGTTACAGAGAGAGAGGCCACAGTTTTTTAATGTTAAGTGAATTGGAGCCAGAGTCAATAGAGCTGGACATTTACAGACAGGGATTTCAGTTTGTTGTTGTGGTAACAACAAACTTTTGGGCATGAATTGGGCCCAAAACTTTTTTTGCGTGAATTGGGCAGACTCAGCCCAATTCACGCAGTAACTTGTCTTTTTATTAATAATTAATTAATAAATATAAGTTAGCACGCAAATACATGCTACAAACAGTATTAAGCAACAAGAAGCCGTGCATTCTGCAGTAAATTATAATAACATATTAAACTGTTCCTATATGAGTGAATAATCCAGGATCACAGATGCATTAGTAAAAGTATGATTTGATTTGAACAGAGAATCCATAGTACATTTAATGGTAGATTATCGAAAGTAATTATCCCCTTTTTATTGTGAACATAAAAGCGTTGGACTGAGGCTGGTACTTAAACTCATTAACATAATTACCCTGGAGACATTTCATTTGAAACTTAGCCTTTTATTAACTTTTTTCCCCAAACACATTTAAATTATTTTGTAGCATCTAACTACAAATGAACTAACTGTCCAGTCTGTAATTGACATGGATTAAAAAACATGTATATAGCTGACTGTACTCCTCCTGTTACATAACTAACAACATTTCCAAGTTGAAGGTGTGCAGTATTTTGAATCTGTGGTATCCACAGACTGTATATATAAATGGACTTGGCTAACCTGCTAGCCGCCGCATTCCAAACAGGAAGTGATCATGAGCATGTTTCCAGCTGCATCGGCTCCAATTCACTTTACACTGAAAAACCATGGCCCCTGTCTCTGTAACTGCTGCTGTCAGACTCGTCATTTTGTTCTTAAACTGTTCGTATTAAGCCGCTCTACAGGATCCTGGTGTTTTTATTGTGCTTTTGTGTCCGTAAATCAAAATACAAACTTTATTAACAGACAAATCAGGGACCTTTTTTCCCTCGCTAGCGTTAGCAACAGGTTTGGTTTAAACAGCCTCGCTCTGGATTGGCTCTTTGGTTGCTGTGATACTTGCGGTCAGAAGTCCAAATATTGAACTCAGCTCCAAATTGGCCCCTAACTGCTAGCCTCGATGAACTTTATTTGACTGGAGCCGAACGCTGTGGGTGACGTCACACTCACTTAGTCCACTTCTTGATACAGTCTATGGTTGTAACGTACACAGGCCTGGGAACTACTGGATATTGATATTTCATGGTTTATGACTCTCAAGGCAATGGTGGAGGGTGAAGCATTTGGGACTCTCAATTATTTAGAGACTCAAACTGAAGCCTGGGTTGGAAATTCTGCAAATGGATCTGTGTTAGTCCTGGACACATCTGCAGCCTGCCTGCCTTGGTTTAGTCCTGGTTTAGTCCTGGTTTAGTCCTGGTTTAGTCCTGGTTTAGTCCTGGTTTAGTCTCGGTTCAGTCGTGTAGTCCTGGTTTGGTCCCGGTTTAGTCCTGGTTTAGTCCTGGTTCAGTCCTGGTTTAGTCCATGAGAGTAGATCACTCTTTCACTGTGGTTCTCCTCGAGGTTTGGGTTTTTGTGAGTTCCTGTAGGAGGAGGGTCTAAGGACAGGGGGCGCTCTGGAACAGTTCTCCATTTGTTTGTTTTCTGATGGTTAATCTGTCTGTCATTGACCAATGTCTGTTTCACTGTTGATTTTCTAACTTCCTCTTGGTTAAATCCATGATCTTGTTCAGCCCTAAGAGGCGACTGCTGCTGGAATTTTGGGCTTTACAGAAATAAATTGAGTTGAGCTGACTTCACTAAGGGGTTTATTTAAACATATGTAAAGAAACAACTAAGTAATTCACATGTGTTTTTGAGATTGATGTTACGACCCAGCTCGTTTAGGGTCAAGGAAGTAACAAAAACCAGCATGGTAATATGGTAAAGTAAGAAATAATTTAATGAACAGGGTCAAACAAAAGGTGTTTAAACAAAAGAGTAATAAAGGTTAAGTGAGTTAAGGTAAATAAAATGATCGGGCTACTATGAACATTTTAAGACCAAAATGAAGAGCCTGACAGCAGCAGTAATGGAGAGAGGGGTGACATTTTTTCAGTGTAAAGTGAATTGGAGCCAGCAGTTCTCCCATGATCACATACCATTTGGAAGGCGACAGCTAGCGTCTTTTATATAAACGTAACTATGGCTAAGACAAATAAACAGCTACAGAAGTGATTTATTCAAGTCTCTACAGCTCAAATTTGAGTGTATTACAACAAAAATAACAAAAATCTTCCATATTTTGTAAAGAAAAAGCCCTCTCAGTAAGTTTTGAGCCCCAAAAATTATTATTCCAGCTTTCACATATTGAAAGTCTAGTATAGTGTATAATATATATATATATATATATATATATATATATATATATATATATATATATATATATATATATATATATATATATATATATATATATATATATATATACATATATATATATGAGGATAGTAATCATTGTAACAGGCCTATCTTAACCTTAGTGTTGTGACTTTAAATCTCAGATCTCCTACCACCACTCTGTCAGGATGGGGGTGGGGGCTGTGTTGTCCCTCTACGCCGTCCTGTCCCTTTAGGTTGAGCTGCTCTCTCCTCTGAAGATCTGTCGCCTTTCACAGATGCTTGTCCCTCTCTTTTAATGGCCCATGTCATGGAGAGCTGATCTGACGGGTCCGGGCAGCTGCTAACCTCCCTACTGTGCTTCATATCCAAACTAAATATTTATGAGTTCTATCCTCTGTCCTATTCTTGAATGTGACAGTAGAGGATAATGCCATCACACCAGATCTCAGACGCAATATAATACTGTTTTTCATTTGAGTTTTTTGCAATCGGATTTGTTGCGTCCATTACCGCTGTCCGTCCTCTGTGCAACTTCATGTATTTTGGCAGGACAAGCGTCTTACTAGTGACTGAATGACATTGGGATATAGCATAGCCTGTATAAAGAAGTGGACTAAGTGAGTGTGATGTCACCCACAGCGTTCGGCCCCAGTCAAATGAAGCTCATCGAGGGTAGTGGTTATGGGGGCGAAGTTGGAGCCAAATTCTAACTGCGAGTATCATAGCAACCAAAGAGCCAATCCGGAGAGAGGTTAGCTATGTCCATACAGATGTGATTGTATCTGACGTCTAAAACAAGAAAATTAAGTAAACTGTAAAAAAAAAACAAGTCAGCAGCTAGCTAAACAACTGGGACATTGTAGGCTACACTCAGGTTCATTATTCATACAGACTTTGTGATCATACAGGTGAACTGAAATTTCTCTCCTTGAATGAAGTTAATTATTATTGTGGGGTTGAAAACAATCGCTCCACTGACAGCAATGAGACAATAAAAGGCAAAGAAACACATTTTGTCTGTTATTCTGCCCGTATTTCTTTCTCAGTTCCACTCAGTCGGACCGTTGAGAGGCATTTCTCAAATAAAATTATGTCACTGCATAACCTCCATAGACAGTTGTATTATTTTCTCTATATCTTTGAGCTCTATGTCAGACAGGCAGCAAAGTCACTTAACGCAACCGCACCCGGCAACCTCACTGTTAGCGTCACTACTTTCTGTCCAATTTTATCCCTATGAGTTTTTTTGCCGAGTCACGCTAAAATGAATAAATATTTAAAGATGAGGCAGTGGACAGAGAGCTGTGTGTGGATATCACTGACAACAAGTTAAACACTTCACAAATAAAATGAATACTTCACCAGAGACACATCTGAGTGTAGAGATATGTCTGTGTCTCAATGTTAACACTAATACTAATATGAGGCATAATAAATGTTAAAAACCACACCACAAACTGAAGTATTCTACATATAAAAATGGGGTAATCTTTATTTTTAAATCATTTGGATTCCAGTAGGTTGTCTGTCCTCAGTCGTCCAGGTCTGATCCATAGTAAAAACTGAAGTTAAATCTGTGAATTGGTCAGATTGCTGGTGTACACTGCCTTATATCTAACTGAAGGGAGGCGCTAACTACACTGAAACTGTAAACAGCTTTTGTCTCCAGTTTCAGTAAAGGTTGAATGGAGGCTATAAATTTCAGTCGGTTGTTTATTTTAAGTTTTCAGATTTATGAAATAAAAGTACCTGTTGGCTTTTAGACGCACCGAGCGAACTGGCACAGAGCCTATTCCACATAAATAACTGCAGTTCCATTGATAACATTTTATGACAAGAAAAGCTCTGCTGTGGATTATTTCTTTTTCATGCAACAGGTGGAGTTTTAAAGCCTCTAAATGGCACTTCTGGGGTCACAGCCCAAATATGAGCGCTCTGGTACTCGTATCGTTCTCATTGGTAGTATGTTCAGCTCTTCAACATCCTTGTGCCGTACCTGTCCGTGAACACAAGCCTATTCAAAAACATATTGAGCCGGGATGACAAGGACACACAAACTACATATATATTCCCAAAGGTTGTGGTGCATGTAAATGAGCTGATTTGAACAGAGCTGTGAAGTGCCAGAGGGTGAAGTCTTTATATCTGTGTGTGTTCTCTGCCTTTTTATGAAATCGTCCTCCAACTGTGCTCTTTAACACGCTCTTAATATGGGACTGAATGATGCTGTGCTTGCAGCTGCATGCTGATGAGCCACTTGGAGGAACCCAAGCTGAGCGATGATGAGGAGCCGCCAACGGAGCAGGACAAGAGGAAGAAACTGGTGAGATATGAAGCTATACACACAGAACACAGCTGATTTCACACACACACCGCTCCTTGGGCAGTTCAGACAGAGTACGTAGCTTCAGTGGAGTTTGTGAGTCCGTTTTCTTTGCGGTCTTTTATTAATTAGCATGACTACGCTCTAACTCAGCGCCAAATTAACTTGTAAGAAAAGTTTCAAGGGTAGCCATGTTAAGTCTTGTTGATACAACTAAACCTGCAATTTTAATAAAGGTGTAGGCAAGGACATAACACGAACTCTCTCAGACTCACTCCCTCCTCATCTGTCTGAGCACACAGTGCCTTTGGTTCATCAACATGTAAAGTTTTGGACCGGACCGCCCTTTTCCGAGTTGTCTTAACGTAACCCCAGAACCCTATCAAAGATGTTTTGGCAATTAGGAAGACTGAGGAAGGCGTATGTTTCAGCGCTAATTTTAAAGTCCACCCCATATGACCCTTTGCATAAACTGTGTAAGTGGACTGATAAAGGTAATGTCCCTTCTTGTCCGCACTGCTGGTTTAGCAAGGAGCAACGCTGTTAATCAAACCTGTTGCTCACGCTAGCGGGAGCGACCTTGGGGAAAGAAGGTGCCTGATTTGTCTGTTATTAATGTTCATATCTTGATTTATGGATACAATAGTGAAATAAAAACTCCAGGATCACGTAAAGTGTGTTAATATGAACATTTTAAGACCAAAACGACGAGTCTGACAGCAGCAGTTACAGAGAGAGGGGCCACAGTTTTCCAAGAGAAGTTGAATTGGAGCCAAAATTGGAGTTGATGGAGCCGGAAGAGCGCCCATTCTCATTTCCTATCTGGAACACGACGGCTAGCGGTTTAGCTATGCCCATTTATATACAGTCCATGTTCCTTCCTTATTGACAAACCCTATTGGGATGATCGATTGAGGGATATGAGAACTAAATGTAATCGTTACTAAGACCAATGTGAACCTCGGTGACCTTTACTGAGATTCCATTTAAAGGAGGTTAAGCCTTTTTCTTCCTTGAATTTACAGTTAGTATGAGTTTGCTATGGAGCGTTCTTTACAACAGCACCTCAATGTTTTCCACTGGTATTAGTCTGTCGACATCTCCAAAGCTCAAAATGCTCTGTTCCACCTCGTGATGTCATGATGCGGTAGTTTTAAAGTTAACAGCTACATTTTACCATCAGATCAGTAGATATTGGAATATCCAGGTCAAAGCCAAAGCTTGAACTTGAAAACTTCAGTCAGGATGTTACCCCGAACATGGTAAAAAATAACCCCTCAAATCATATGAAAAGTACTTTTTTTTTTTCAGTATACCGTAAATTTCGGACTATAAGCCGCGACTTTTTCCCCACGCTTTGAACCCTGCGGCCTATACAGCAGTGCGGCTTATTTATAGAATTTTACTGGATAACGGCCACCGGGGGGCGCTCTCTAGCTGTAAACGTAAAAGTGAGACAGACGTGGGGAAAGATTCTGCTCTGAAGAATTCACTAGTTTTGATTTTGAACGATCATTTTGCGCATCATGAAATGGATATGATGCAGTTTTTAAGATAAAGAAGGAAATAGAGCAGGGGTCGGCTTTTAACACGCAAAGAGCCATTTGGACCCACTTTCCACGTAAAATAAAACACTGGGAGCCGCAAATACTTTTTGACATCTAAAATGAAGATAACACTGTGTATAATAATAATAATGTAACGGAATAATGTAGGTTTTATTTTCACGGACAAGCCTTCTACACGTGGCAGATAAATATGGCAAAAATAACTTAAGTGCATAAAAAAATACAACTCACCAAACCGCTGCATCAGTGTGAGCTCTGCGCTGATTATGTGATTATGTCTACTCTGCTCCGCAGTTTCTTTAAAAAAAAACAAAAAAACTCCAAAGGCGTATCGTTTAATCCCAGGTTCTTATTCTCCATGTGCCAAAGCAGTTTTGAAGGTTTCATTGCCTCACTTGCTTTTCCCACATATTAACCTAGAGCGGACTCTGCGCGTGAGAGTCACCTGTAGCGACAAACCCAGATTTTAAGTAGGTATTGTCTGTTAAATTTATCTTTCTTTTTCTTGGAGGTCGTAGTCTCCTCTTCTGGCTCCTCAGTTGTCCTTTTCTCCTTTGTTAAAAGCTCTCCAAAGACTTTTGTTTTGGCTCATTTTCACTCACTTGTGGCTCTACTTTTGGGCGACATGTCTGATGTGTTATATGTGATACGTCATCGCGGAGACAAGACCAGACAATATACTTGCTACTACATTAAATAGATTTCTGTGGCGATTTCCAGCAGGATTTTCATGATACATCTACGGACGAGCTTATTAGTGTGTCATTAGGGACGGGCGAAAGTTGCTCCTGACCCCTGTGCGCACAGCGTCTGAAAATCAGGGCTCTTTACGCAGGACAGTGAGCTGTGTCAGTGTCTGTGTGACGTGAGACGTGAGACGTGAGACGTGTTTGTTTTGAACATTGTTCCGTGAGTGTGACGCTTATTTTGAGCAACGAAAAATAAGAAAATATAATTTTATTTTAAGATCATAATGATCTTCCAATTTAAACTACAACAAAAAAGAGCTAACACAAATAAAATACACTTTAATTAAATACTTAAAATTTATTTTCCCAAGCCACGCAGAGCCGCAGTATAAGGCTGAAAGAGGCGCATACGGCTCCGGAGCCGCGGATTGCCGACCCCTGAAATAAAGTGAAGTGAGTGAGTGTACAGATGTTAGTCCACACCAATGTTCCCTCTAATTTTTCACGAGTCTGAGCAAACACACAAATTCCCTGAGCGGTCCCATGGACCACTGTGAGCGACATCAGACGTGCGCACTGTGGTCATGCTGCATCGCATCCATCCAAGTTAAATGGTTTATTAAAAGAATCAAATTACCACATTTACATTTCTGTTATAACACTTTTAATGAAGTGCTTTAGCCACTTATACAATGAAAATGACAAAAATCTTGCTCATGAACTGTGTAGTATGTTAATGCTATTGGAACTATAAATATTTTATTTTAACTATGGCAAAACATGAACTTCCAACCAAATCAAGCCAACTGTAAACTCCAATATTGAAAACACACTTAACATTTTTATGATAAAGCTCTGACTTGTATTATGAGTATAAGCCATTGTGTGAAGCTTTTGCTGTGACTGAGTGAGATTGTCCTACTGTGGTCTGGGACACAGTCCGTTAACTCTTTTTCAGTATATGACATGATCATTTGATTTTTACAACTCATGAACTAGTGACAGTATCAATGACCAATACACACTGAGAGGAATCTGTATCTGTACAGCTGCTCTATTACTGTACATTTACATAACATATCAAAACACAATATATAATGTGTATTTGTATATAAAATATATTCAAAACAAGTGGTATGGGTCAAAATAAATATATATTTACAAACCACACACTTAAAAATGTAAACAAACACACACTGCAAACTAAAAATACACTGTACATGTGACAGTGTGACAGTCATTCTGTGACAGTGGCTCAGTGGTTAGAGGTTGGAGGATCGAGTCCCACTCGGACCAACTTCTGTCATTGTGTCCTTAGTTCTGTCATTGTGTTGGGAGGGGGTGTAATCATTTGCTAATGCTAATTATTACACATAATACACATTTGACCCACAATTAAGTCAATAGCAGAATAAACCACGCTTACTGATCAGGAACAGCATCCAGTCCATCAAATCGTAAGGTCCTCTACTCCTGAGTCCACCATGAGATCTTCACTCGGTTCCACGAACCGCTCCGGGTCCGAGATGTTAGTTTAACTTGTACAAACATCCACAGTGTCCTCGGTCGCGTACTTCCTTTGTTTTGTCCATTTCGTCATGTTTAAAACGCAAAACTGCTGCAAAATAGTGCGTGAAATTACGCAATTACGTGCAGCTCTTTGCCCGAGGGCGAGCCGTCGGAACGTTAAGGGGTTAAACAGCACTTAGCATCATTAGCGAGTTTTCAGTCCACATCGGCCACATTGGCTAAAACACTGGTAGCGGCGCATGAGGACGCCTGTCAATGACGTGGATAAGCTGCGCAAATACGTATGTGAATCACATAATTGTCTGGAGCAGCTCGTCCCCGGTCACACTCACTGACTCACATTGAAAAATAGCGCAGAATGAATTGTTGTGTGTTTATTTTATTTTCAACTCCGGTTCGATTTTTTTGTGCGCAGCGCAGATTTTCTGTGCGCGGAGACCATGTCAGCAGTGCGCAATTGCGCACGCGCGCAGCTTAGAGGGAACAGTGGTCCACACTATGTGATAAATATACACACAGACACATCAGACACACACAATGCATGTGTGAGTGCATGCACAAAGACACACACACACACCAAACAGTACTAGAGTGTGTTTTCTCTCTACCAGTGCAGCTGTGATGTGTGCAGTCGCCTTGAGACGGTTTGGAGCAAACATGCCTCTTATCGACCTGTGCTCGACTACAAAACTAAACTTCATCTGAACCGTTTTCTGTTAAGATGTTACTACTTTAGCTTAAGGCCTGTCTGTCAGTACGTTCTTGGCTCTCGGCTAGGGTAGAATGCTGATTGGATTTTCATTTACCCTCTCAACACGGCCGGGGCTGTAGAGAGGTGCAGAAACAAGAGCAGAAATCAAAATGTTCACTTTCATGGTAAAGACTAGCCACAGGTTACTCAAAAAATCATTAAACTGCAGCCTGGGTATGTGGTTTACACTGTATAAAGTCAATATCTACAACTTCAAACTACAAACACATTCAGGCCTGACTATGTCTCTCCTAACCACTCATAAACAAAACAAAAATAAGACATACAAGTCCTAAACCCAAAATAAAAGCAACAAACATGTTACAAAATTATGACATGTTAACATCAGAAAACACAAAATAAAATAATTAAGAAGACCTTTGAAATACACTCCAAAAAATAAAAATTCACATTAATTAGTCTGGCCGACACTGTTGTATTCTTGCATGTCACCACTAGATGCTGTCTGTGTTACTGCTGTCTGATAGTGTGCCAGCTTTGGCCTGACAGAAGATGTTTTATTGTGATCGGGTTCGCCTCACCACAGATCTGTCCTGTCGTTCATTCTGGTGGCATTACCTGCTCGTTTCCATGAAGGTAGAGAAGTTAAATACCAAACTGCGGAGCATTTCAGCCACACAATGACCTCTTTACAGGGACAAGCACATGACATGGCAGCTTCTATTCTTTACTCGGAGACACATGTTTTAAAGTGACCCACTATAGAAAGACTTGTCTGTATTTGCATTAAACATGATGGCAGTGCATTATGCATGAGGGAGTATAGGAGTGTCATTATCACGATGTAGGTGACGGTTTGTGGTAGTGTTCCCGGCAGCGTTCCCGGCCTGAATGCGTGCTTTTCCGGGGTACAGTGAATGTGTGGAAGTCCGCGGAGCGTCTGCTGATCCAGGCCACTTATCACCTCAGCCCAGACTCTAGCTGTTTCCTCCAGGGAATAAAAGGAAAGAAACTCCAAGTTGCAACTCTCTGTCCTTAATGCACCGGGCGTGTGTGTGTGTGTGTGTTTGTGTGCGTGCCTCGAGATGTGGATTGGAGGTGGAACTTAATAAGACCCCAATGACCTTCACAAACATAAACAGGTCCATGTTTGAGCTCTGGATTTGGGCTGAATGAGCTGTCAGTCATAAATGGTGTTTTGGAGATGTGCAAAATGGATGAATATTGGTTATATAAAGTGTAGTAAACTAAAAATCTCCCAGAACATATCTGATTAGAAATAAAAAATGGAGCAAACATCATTTAAAGACATGAGTTTTAGCACATTTCAGTTGTAGTGCTAACGTATCTTCTGATTATCATTCGAGATACTTTAAAATAATTCAGATTTGAGCATTTTCAATTAATATCACCCACCCCTCATGTATAGATGCCATACACACATACTAGAACTTGATTATGTCACATTTTGTTATAATTATATGCAATTCGATATATCTTACTTCATATATTTGATGAATGAATGAGGCCCCGGGGAAGATCCAGGACACGCTCGAGGGACTGTCTCTCGGTTGGCCTGGGAACTCCTTGGGGTCCCACCAGAAGAGCTGGAGGAAGTGTCTGGGGTGAGGGAAGTCTGAGAGTCCGTGCTTAGTCTGCTGCCCCTGTGACTCGGCCCCGGGTGGATGGATGGAACAATGAATGAGACGGTGTGTCCAAAGTTTTGACTGGTGAATATTGTTCCCTGCCTCACCCTGTCACAAAAACGATAAAGTGCGATATTTCGCTGAAGTAAAGTAGACGGTAAAAGATCATATTGAAACCAAACCATAAAGCAGGTATATCCCCCCAAAAAACGATTCTACAGCTCAAATTTCATCATGATACAGAAAAATAACCAAAATTTTCCAGTTGTGCAAAGAAAAAGTCCATCTTTCATGTGTTGAACGATGAATCTGTATAGTCATTATGGTGACCGGCCTACTGGTCTACACACTGGTAACTGGTCACGTTTTTATATAGCGCCGCTTTTCCACATCAAGGAACCACTCACCCATTCGCACACACATTCATACACCAGTGTATGCAGACACTTGGCGAGGTGGGTTAAGAGTCTTGTCAAGAGCGAGAATCAAACCACCAACCTTCGGATCAGTGGACAAACACTGTCATCCACACCTGACCTTATGAGGTAATCAAGTCCTAGTACATGTATTGAACCCATATGTAAGGTGAGGGGGATATTGATTGATAAGGCTCAAATTAAAACAATTTTTAAATATGCTAAATGATTATCAGAAGATATGTTGGTACTACAACTGAAAATGAAGTTATTTTTATTTTTTAATTTCTAATCTGATATTTTTTTTAATGAGATTTTCATTTTATTATACCCTATATACTCAATAATCCAAACTTTGGACTGGTAGTGTAACTCTATGGGAGACTCACTGTTATGGAAAGAAAACTCATAATCCGCAAACACTGAACCAGAGTATTTTTTGCTAGAGCTTATGTCCACAAACTTGTACTCCCAAACTTGTATTATTAAACCAATGGCTCAAAATCCTTTGGACTGACAAAGCCTGTGCCTTTGGGTTTGAGTAATTCCACCTATTTTCATTCTCAATTACTATAATCAAGTATAAACCCCAAACAAATCAGCTTTTGTTCACACGACTGGTTTCACTGCAGAGATAAACAAAAGAAAGATGGAGGGATGTTTCTGTTGAACTTTGTACCAGATATGTACCAAATATGGAAATCAGCTTTAAATTCACCCCATAACTGCTAGCCTCGATGAGCTTCGTTTAACTGGAACCGAACGCTAAGGGTGACGCCCACTTCTTTAACATTCTATGGTTGTAACGAGAGGGTTATGTTGGTTGGTTAAATACACAGCAAATCTATAAATATTTTGCAAATTGAAGTAAATTGAAGTAAAGTTTTCCAGGTCTATGTAGTGAACGGGGTGTTAGGAGCTAGGAGGGACATTCAGACACAGCCTATACACAGCCTTTACTGAAAAATCCACAGCTTCTTTACTCGTCTCTGTCCAATCCTAAGATGGATGGATGGATGTTTCTACTGAACTTTGTACCAGAGCAGTTAGACAGTTAAATGCAAATGCGATCACAGAAAACTGACCTGCGCTCCAGCTCAATTATAAACCATAGCAGTTTGAAATGTCGTAATGTCATTTGAACGCAACCTGTCTGAGAAAATGTGTCAGTCTGCAGTCTCTGACATTTAGAAACTCGGCACACGATATCCCATGAAGCCGTGCTTCCAGTCGCTGAATGAGTTCGTACATATCATAGAGTGTATAAAGAAGCTCTAACCAGTCGGCGCTTGAGCTTATCTAGAGCGGACAATTAAAAGCGTTTTTTTAAGACAACTGACGGATTTTGAGCTGAGAAAAAGTTTATGATCTGAAAATAGGTAAAAATTGCTACAAAATTGGAGCTTTGTGAACATGAGCAGTTTGTGATTACATTAGAGAAAAATCGTTTCTGGGAAGTAGGGATTTTTTCGTTGTAGTACCAATGAGTGGCCACTAATCCAACTCAGCAAAACCCTATCCAGTCGTTTTAACAGACCCGTGGCTTCATTACGTACGAGTTTGTTCTATCGTCACCAGCTGCTTTTGTGCGCACATTCTGTTATTATTGTTGTTCCAAACCACTCTGTCTCACGATCTGGGAACAGTCTGTCAAATACCATTTCGTGAGAAGCTCCTCGCGCGCTCTCAGGACAGAAAAATGTCACCTCTCTCGGGATGGAGGGGAGTGGTGCCAAATAGATATGGACTCTCTCGTCGCCAACAGTATGCTTCAAATATCTCCTAAAATGGGACTTGTGACTTCTGGTCAGATGTACAAATGTTATGCTGATGTTTCATTTGTCACGGGATTTTTTTGCAACGCTGTAAAGTTCAGTGCTCATTCAGTTCAACTCGTGACGCCAGCTAAACTCAGGGGAAATTTAAAGTTTGAGTTTTGTCCTTCTGAGGCTTTGGTAGTTTCTTTACATAAAGTGTATCTTGATAGTTTCGTGTTGAGCAGAGGTTGTAGTCCACGCTGAGTCATAAATATTACATTTTGTTTTGGATATAACTTGTAAGAAAGCAAGGTTTCCTATTGTTTTTCCATTCCTGTCACTTTTAAGTTATTTTTTGGAAATAATTTTACTTTGTGAGTCAGTGGCTTCTTCTGATATGTAGAGTTAAAATCTAAAATCTTCAATAAGACTCCTAACCCACTTTTCTTACTTGGACTAGTTGTAACCATAGACTGTATATATATATTGACGGCGCTAACCTGCTAGCCGCAGTGTTCCAAATAGAAAGTGAGCATGGGCGTCGACTTTATATTGAAAAACTGTGGCCTTTCTCTCTAACTGCTGTGGTCAGACTCGTCATTTTGTTCTTAAAATGTTTGTATTAACCCGCTCTACATGATCCTGGAGTTTTCATTTAGCTATTTTGTCCATGAATCAAGTTATGCCGTAAATAACAGACAAATCAACTGGCTTCTTTCCCCGAGGTTGCTCCTGCTAGAGTTAGTAACAGGTTTGATTGACAGCGTTGCTAAGTGCCCACTGCCTGCTAAACCAGCGGTGCGGGCGGGAAGGGGCATTACTTTCAACAGCCTCGCTCTGGATTGGCTCTTTGGTTGCTATGATACTCGCAGTCAGAATTCCACATGTGGAACTCTGCTTCAAATTGGCCTCTATAACTGCAGCCTCAATGAGCTTCATTTGGCTGGAGCCGAACACTCACTTAGTCCATTTCTTTATACAGTCTATGGTTGTAACGAGAGGATTTGTTGGTCCAAAAACATGGCAAATCTATAAATATTGCTATAAATATTTTGCAAGTTCCACAAATTGAAGTCAGTTTGTAGTAAAGTAAGTAAAGTTTTCCAGATATAACTATATGCACTATAGAGTTTACTAAAGAGTGCAAGTCTGTGTAGTGAACGGGGGGTCAGGAGCTAGGGGGAGACATTCAGACACAGCCTATATGCAGTCTTCACACTAACTGAAAAATCAGCAGCTCCTTTACTTTCTTCTGTCCAATCCCTCCTGTATTAGATCATATCCAGTGTTTGTTGTTTCGCTCCCCTGGTGTAGACACATTTCGTCTCCTGTTCCGAGCCTCCTCTCTCATTTGGACTCATCTTTTCCACATGCGGTTTGTTTATTTAGCTTCCCTTCTCCGTCCTCATCTTACCCTGCATAGTCACATCCCCGGCGCTACGGTACCCTGCAGGTCACATTTCAATGATTGCTTTTTTTTTTTCCTCCAATATTAAAACTTGCGCTTGTTACAACTGGTGTATATAAATATATATATGAACAGGCAGGATACAGCACTAATTAAGCTGGCTCATTACTCACTGTTAGCTTTTTATACACTGGAGAAGTGATTCATTTGGTACAGTAAAAAAATGCTTGGCTCCGTGTTGAGACAAAAAGAACTGTTCTTGTAAAGGTTGCTGGTTCAAGCTCTGCTACCTGTTCTGCGTGCTATGTGCCCTTGTGCAAGACACTTTGTCCATTTTATTACCTTGTCTATATGAATATGTCAGTCAGTAACTTCCAGAGCAGATGTGTCTAGACAACTTGGAAATGGATCAAAGAAAAATGTCCTGAAGCACGTTGGGGAGAAGAGGGAGAGAAGTGTCTTGCCCAAGGACACAATGACAGTATTCATCTGTGGGAGCTGGCCAGACTTTGGGTCAGTGGATCTGACTGCTCTATCAATGATGTTTCTGTCGAGAGCGGGAATCTAGAGACCAGCTTTTCTTCAGAGAAAACATAAGTGTCTGTCTTTAACTCTATTGTGCCGATGCTATCGCCACCGATCGACTCACAGTTGCGGACTTTCCATTACCTTAACTCTGCAACCAATTGTGCTTCATGTAAAATCAAACAGCATCTCAAAGCAGAGGCATGAGGCTCTTTAAATATGTTACTGTCATTACGGTAATGTGCTCACGTTGTCTCTCGAAGATGACCAATCAGAGTGCAGGTGCTGCCGGGATTCTGCCAGTCAGTTATTCGATGCATCAAAGGAAAAATAAGGATGGATATGTAAAATAGAGGTAGTTGTGTGAAAAAAGGCAAAAGTACATGCTAATACTTCCTTTAACATGATTTTTATGGCTACAAAAAGAGAAAAAAAAGGCTAGGCAAGCTATAGTGGTCTATAATGTGCTCAGTCCTTAGAGCCTCATGCCTCTGCTTTGAGATGCCGTTTGAATTTACATGAGAGCACAATTGGTTGCGGAGTTACGGTAATGAAAAGTCCACAAACGCGAGTCTATCAGCGGCAATAGCATCTGACGCTACAGGGTTAAAGGTGCTATATTACCCAAAATTGACTCTTGTGAGCTTTAATCCATGTTATAATGCTGTTACCTCCTCAAAAACAAACCTGGAGTTGTGTTTTGTTTCATTCACACATGTTTGAGTAACACTTTATTATATGTCTGTCTACATCTCCAAAGCTCAACAGCTACCTTGTGTTGAGTGTTTTCTGTTTGAGAGAAGAACTCAGCCTAAATATGCAGGGTTTGTGTGTTAAACATGTGAATGAAACAAAACACAACTCCAGGTCTGTTTGTGACGAGGAAACAACATTATAACAGAGATCAGAGAATAGTGTAATACAGGCCCTTTAACAGTAGCAGTGAATATGTTCTGGCCTATATCCCTGTTTTGCCCATTCTCTTCATACAATCTAATAATGTTTTTACTGTTGCAAGACTTGGCTCAGACTTGACGACTCTTATCTGAAAAAAACATGGTAGATTTACAGTTGACCCAGTACAGTCGTGTCTTTCTCTCGCTTTGCCCTGGAACAAGAATCTCACCAGATTATCTCAGACGAACACATTTTAGTTTGTTTCAGCGTGAAGTAAACTTTTTGTTGAACCGGAGCGAGTGCGTTACTTTTCCCTCTATTGGTTATTTCTCTGTCTGGTGCAAGACTTGCTCCGTTGTGCACTTGTTGTCGGGGCGATTAGCTAAAACAGTTTCAGTGTGTTGCATATGTCGTCATTACCATTTCAATAATGCATCAAATCAAATTGTGCTTCAGGCTTCGTGAATTGGCTCAATCTCTCATCAAACTGTACTCTAGTTCTGTTTTTATGTTAGTTTGAACACTTCTTTGGCTCAGAGATTATTTTTACTACTGATAATCTGGTGTCATTTAGAGCTCAAAAGTTCAACAGGAAGCGACAGTGGCTCAGTTGGTAGAGTTTTTGTCCACTGAAATGAAAGTTAGCGTTCAAATCCCCCTCACGACATGAACATCATAGGTTGAGCGGTCAGATCCACTGACCCACAAGTTGGCGGTGCGATTCCAGCTCCCACAGATGAACGCTGCTGTCGTGTCCTTGGGCAAAACACTTAGACACACTTTAACACACATGCTATTTCCTGATCTATGTTCTAATGTTGTTTCCTCATCACAAACAGACCTGCAGTTGTGTTTTGTTTCATTCACACATGTTTAACACACAAACCTGCATATTTAGGCTGAGTTCTTCTCGCTAATAGAAAACACTCTGTTCCACCTTGTGATGTCATGTGGTAATACAGGACGTGCTCCGCTAGGTTTTTAAGCTTTATACATTTTCACTAGAATCATTTGGATTGTTTCAGCCCTGACATTTCCAATCCCTTCTGAACTAAATGTAAAAGGAGCTTTTACCTTGAAAACTACCACTTCATTTTGAGCTTTGGAAATGTAGACAGACTAATATTAAAGGGTTACTAAAAAATGTGTGAATGAAACAAAACACAATGTCAGGCATGTTTTGAGGAGGTAACAACGTTCTAACATGACTGAAAGCTCACAAGAGTCCAGTTTGTGTAATATAGGACATTTAACCCACCCTGTGTCTGTGTACATTGGTGTGTGTGTGGGTGTGTGTGAGTGAATGGGTGAATGGGTGAGCGGTTCCTTGATGCGCTTTGAGTGACTTGAAGATGGAAAAGCACTACATAAAAACCTGGCCATTTACCATTTGTTTGACTGATTTTAAATTGGGTAAATAATTTGAACTTTTAAACAATAAAAGAACATTTAGTGTGCACATGTTCATGAAGTCCAGATTTCAGACACTTTTCTAACACACCTTCCATTGTTCTAATGTGTGAATCTAATTTTATCAAGTTAATTTTGCCTTGTGTAGCTCCTTGAAGACTTGAAACTTTTAATTGGCTTTTTTCCAGCTGGCACATGGCAAAACTACCCAAAAACATTCACTTATTTGGTGAATCAGGCTTTGTATTTCAATATGATTTGACTTTCTATTTTCCTACTGTGAGGAAAAAAAAAACAGGCTAATTATGCAACACTATTCCACATGTAATCAGCAAACCGTCTTGAATCCAAAATGGCTACCACTTTATAGCTGAATGAAACAATATTCTCTCCGTGCCTGCAGCGTCTGGGTTTGGTCTGGGATTTGTTGAGGGCCTGTGACTTTCATCTTGGCGTTCCACACGACTACACTCTGAAAACTGCCCCCGTGTTCGGGCTGTGTACATAATGCATCATTTGATTCTTGAGTTCCATTGTACAAGGCCGGTGCCATCAAACAACAAGACGGATCGGACACATCAAAGCCCATCTCCTCGGGGTCGTAATGACAGGGGCTGGATCCTCCCCGCTGCTGCCGCCACTATACACAAGAGGCTATTTACTTCAGCGCTTTGTTTTTGACTATCAGCCAACCACCGACAGACAGCACTCCAAAGATACTTTTTATTGACTCCAGTGTTGTGCTGCGGGCTTTGGCTTTTGATAAAGAAAGTTACATAGGCTCAGACGCTCCAGACTAAATAAGATGAATGTGACCTTAATGTGACTTTCATCTCCTTGTTAGCATAAAGTTTGTTAGCGTTTTGTTACATACATCTCAATTATTTATTGTGTCTCAGTTGTTAATCTACAGCACTGGCTTTTCTGACAATACTAATTGCTTGGATTCTCTATGCAATCTGCTAAATGACAGCAAAATGGACTCTTGTGAGCTTTAAGTCATGTTACCTCAACAAAAACATACGCAGAGTTGTGTTTTGTTTCATTCACACATGTTTGAGTAACACTTTATTATTAGTCCATCGACATTGACAAAGCTCAGAATGCTCTGTTCCAAATGTAGCCATCATGTTAACAGATATTTTTTACCTTTAGTTCAGTAGAGATTGGGCAATTCAAGGGCTGAAAATATCCAAATGATTCTTGTGAAGGTGTTTGGAGTTTAAAAACACAGTGGAGCACTTCCTGTATTACCACATGACATCACAAGGTGGAACAGAGTGTTTTCAGTTTGTGAGAAGAACTCTCAGCATGTGTGAATGAAACAAAACACAACTCCAGGTCTGTTTGTGATGAGGAAACAACATCAATAACATCGATCAGAGAATAGTGTGATATCGGCCTTTTTACACCTGGTTTAGTCCTGTTTTCATCCCTGATTAGACCTGGTTTAGACCCTGAATAGATCTGGAATAGTCCTGTTATAGACTTGGTTTAGATCTGGTGGTTCTCCAAAAGACAAATCATTTCTTTGGTTGTACTTGGTGTGTAAAGTTTGAGTGTATAACAACAGGTCTTATATCATTCTGCTAATCTGACAGGACAGTATTTGTATTTATGTTCAGAGATGAGCTGTCAGGCCTGAACGGGGCTCAACACGGTGGATGAGCTCGATTCAATTATAACAATCTCACAATCAAATAAAGACCTCCTAAATCTACAGAACGAGTCAAAGTTTGGACACACACTCTCATTCAGTGTTTTTTTTTCTTTTTTTTTTTAAATAAAAGATTTAATTAATAAAGACACCAAATATATGAAGTACATATATATTTTTATATGTTCTCTTGAAAACCTCAAAGTGTCCACCTTTTGCTTTGTCAGAAAATATTTAGTAGGTAATTCCATACATCTTACTTCTTACTTTGACATCTTCTCTTTGTCTATAAAATGTAAAAATAGTAAAAATAACCATACATCATGGAATTACGTAGTAAAGAAAAAACTACTATTTGGATACTTTGAGAATTTGAATATAAAATAAAAATAAAACAACATAGTAATTTACTTTTTATATTCTGTATGGAGATATAATGTAGAAAGTGGTAAAACATTCGTATTAACTGTGCCATTTGGCTTTATCTGCACTAGAAGCAGAATAAAAACAAAACTCATAAACTAGACGTGCTTTGGGGATATTTTGCAATGTAAATAATTAAATGAGTGATAATTATATGGAAAGAAAATGGAATAAAATAAAAGGCATGCATATAAATAAGGTCATAGAATTTAAATGAACTTTGACTAAATCTATACTCCAAATATACAAGACAAAATAACACACTCAAGGTCCTATATTACGCAAAATGGACGCTTGTGAGCTTTAAATCATGTTATAATGTTGTTTCCTGCTCAAAAACAGACCTGGAGTTGTGTTTCGTTTCATTCACACGTTTGAGTAACACTTTATTATTAGTTTACATCTCTAAAGCTCAAAATGCCCTGTTCCTCTTCTTCTCCTCTTTGTTTTTACATGTTGAGTGCTGCAGAACTAACTCCCCCTAGTGGGCCAATAAATAATTTCCCGAACAGTGACGTCTCAGTGTTTGTCCTGTAGACGAGCGCACACACACGGGAGAATAAACCCAACTATTATTATTACATCAAATGCATAACACCACATTGTGTACATCAGATTACTCTTAAATAAATTACTTTTCTTTAAAATGCAAATTAAGACGAGCCAATATTTCCACTGTAGCCTAAACGAGGAGGCTGATTTGCGCCCGCGTGTCAGGAGCCGTTTCGAAAGTGAAGATAAGTTGTAACTCAATCATTTGAATACCAAATCCTATTGACGGCCGAGGTCTTTTTGAGGTATAAAATTATAGGAAATGAGTTCAGTGCCTTATCAAACCACTGAGGACCACACAAAGCCGTAGTAATGAACAGTTGCCATTCTCTCTTTACTCTTTATTATAGGCCAGTCTGAAGCCGGCCTCAGTGTCAGAATAATCTGGTTTTGTTGAATAACAGAACTCGTGACGAACTTATTTTGCAGCTTCGGATATCAAGATTTTCATTTGCGGTGTCGCTCGAGGCCTACACTCCTATCAAATTTTGTTTCCATCCATAGATTGTATAAAGAAGTGGACTTAGTGAGTGTGACGTCACCTATAGTGTTCGAATCCAGTCAAATGAAGCTCATCGAGGCTAGAAGTTATGGGGCGAATTTGGAGCCGAGAGGAAAGAAAGAGCCTGATTTGTCTCTTATCTTGATTTATGGAGACAATAGCGAAAAAAAACCCCACCAGGATCATGTAGCACGGGTTAAGACGAACATTATAAGACCAAAATGACGAGTGTGACAGCAGCAGTTTAAGAGAGAGGGGCCACAGTTTCTCAACAGAAAGTGCATTGGAGTCGATGGAGCCGGATGTGCGCCCATGATCACTTCCTAATTGAAATGCGGCGGCTAGCAGGTTAGCTATGTCCATTTATATATACAGTTTATGTTTCCATCTCAGTCACTTCCCATTTAGGAGCATTTACGAGTGTAATCAGCTGGACGTCCTTTGATGGAGTAAAAATCATATTTAATTGTATGCAAAAAAAAAACTGAAAAAATGCAGTAGAGATGTGAGTTTTTAATCTGCCGAGTTTCAGAAAGGCGCTTTGGAGAAGTGCCACGTCTGTGCATGGATGATTTTGTTTGTGTATGTTCTGTTTTGCATACTAATCTGGAGCTGTTTAATGTCCAGAGGTTACCGGAGTTTTGGGGTAAATATTCACTATTCCCAAACAGCTGCTTTATAAATCAGAAGTATAACACATTTTCTGACCTCTTAGGGAAATGAGTTGGCATTGTTCAAGTAGCCATGTGTATAACTGGTCTATTTGGTTCGTGGCAGGTCTAGGACAGACATTCCCAAAGTCTGCTGTCCCATGGGCCCCCTATCGAAGATCACACAGGGCCTCACTAATATTTTACACTTCATTTAAAACATTATGTAATATTTTCTCCTTCGATTTACTGAATACTGTAAAGAAACACAAACAAATATCTTAAGTAAAGTTGATTTAAAACTTCTTGCTTGCTTGTTGCATGGAAAACCTTTGGGGCCCCCTGCAGTGCTTCTGAGGCCCCCTATGGCCCCCCCTGACCCCGCTTTAGGAATCACTGGTTAAGGCAACATGACATTGATTTGTGATCTGCTCCCTGTCGTATTGTGATCCAGTGTTTATGCTCAAGACTCTTTCCCCCATCTGTTCCTTTTATTCTGTGAGTGACAAACAGATTTAACCAATTACACTGAAGTATGAACAAAAAGCAGCTGACATCTTGAATCAGAATGGTACAAAGTTTACATGAATTGTGAAAGTTAAAAAAAACCAAAAATCTCTTCATAAATTTGCTATACATTTTAAGATAGTAATTTTAATTTGTGTAGTTGTTTAGTTATAGTACTATAGTTACAATTCAAACAAATAACCAGGGGAGTCGACAGGGGGGATAAAGGGGTCTTTTGTCCCGGGTCCCAGGGTCGTAGAGGCCCAGAATTGGACCCTGCTCCTATTAATTTATATTAGAGGGGGCCCGTGTGAGGTTTCTTGCCCTGGGCCCACAAATATCTGTCAACAGCCCTGTCTATAACTTTTTACTCCTTTTGTACCTTTGCGTTTGATTGGCAGTTTTAATTAAGACAAAACACGAGGAACATTTATAGCTTTATTCACGCCAGAGAGGGTTATTCGTGTAAGCTTAAACATTACCTCAATCTTTTCACATTGAACTGAATTCAAAGACAAGCATTCTCTGTCCAAAATGCTGCACTCTGGAACTTCTTAAGCCCTGAGCTCAAGCTGGACCTTTGGCTGGGGTAGTTTTAAACATGAATTTAAATATGTTTTAATGTGTCCTCACTGATAAACCTAATCTGCCCTTCTAGCGACGAATTAGCTTTGGCTGTAAATGTTGTAAGTTACATGTCTAATGTACAGACCTGTCCCTATATCTGTGTAATCCCTCAGTTGTCCAGGTATACGCTGGACAAAAAGTTGTTGGAGTGAAGACGTTTCGCTGCTCAATCAAGCCGCTTCTTCAGTTCTGGTCAGATTACTGGTGGACACTGCCTTATATTTATCTGAAGGGAGGAGCTAACTACACTGACGCTAACACATCTTCACTCCTACCAACGTTTTGTCCAGTTGACAGATGTACATTTTTCACTTACTAGACTTGTCCCTATCAAATAAATAAATAAAAATAAATAAGCTGTTAAGCTGTCCAAATGTTGATGTATTGTGATGTGATTAGCATGATTTGACTGCTGACAATAATTGATCATTTGACTGCTGGGAAGTGATAATAACGCCGCGTAATTGGCAGCTTCATTCTGCATGTGGCTAATTGTATTGAAACCCTGTCTGTTGTTGCCTCGGGAGCACGCTGAGGCTGCTGCTCTGTGCTAGCTTACGGAGTGTTTGAGTGCATTTCAGAACATGTCAGACAGTGACTTACTGATGGCGCCAAGCTGTTAGATTTATAAATCATCCCATCCATTACTGCGTACTTTGAGAGAACTTTGATTTAGAGACGATGGGGCCTTGTGCATGAAGCTGTGACAAATTGCTGGTAGTTAAACGCCATATTTTGAAAGTTATAACCTAGCATGCAGCGCTCATGGGTTAGTAAATGCAAGATTCTGAAATATACAGTTTTTCTCTGTTATGTACCTGTAAGTTGTTTATTTCTGTGTGGTTTATAGCTGTAATGTTGTTTTCAGTGGGAACACCCATTTTATCACAATGGAAGGAGCTAGTTAAGCCTGTCACGATAATCATTATATCAACTTATAGTTCAATATATCAAACCTGGAGCTATATATTTTGGTGCTCAGTATTTCTTTGCAAAAATGGGAAGATTTTTGCCATTTTTATGTAAGGCAAGTTTATTTGTAGTAATTCAAAGAGCTTTACAGGATAAGAAATACATTAAAATCACAACACAAATAAATTAAAACATAAATAATCATAAATTTAATATTAAAAAAGAAGAGTGCAGCATAAAAATGTTTCAGTCATATGCACAGATAAACAGAACTGTTTTGAGGATGGATTTAAACATTGTCAAAGTAGAGGCCTGTCTCACATCTTCAGGAAGACGTGTTCTAGGTTTTAGCTGCATAAAACTGAAACACTGATTCCCCATGTTTAGGCCTGACTCTGAGCACAAGGAGGCTGGGATTAAACCAGGACTAAACCAGGACTGAACCAGGACACAGCCTGGACTATATCAGGACTACATCAGGAGGCCGGTCTCTGAAGTCCTCAGAGTGTGAGATGGTTCATATGGCACTAACATGTGGGAGATGTACTTTGGTGTTAGGCCATGGAGAGACTTATACACAAGCAGAGCTGCTTTAAAGTCTATTCTCTGAGCCACAGGAGCCAGTGCAGAGACGTGAACAGATCAGATTTGAGCTGTAGACGTTAGAATAAACCTTTTGCAACCGCGGGGTAAACGCCACCATGAAGATCCTGCCTTTTTGTTCCCACTTACATCTCCCCCTAAAATTTATGTCTGTGTAATACTACATTCATTCCAATGACGCTATTTATGACAATTTCATACTTACACAGTTGGAAATAGAGGTATGTCTTCATTGGCTTTTTTGTTCAGTGATGATGATGTGCAGAATATGTAATATATGTAATATATGTATATGTAATATATGTATATGTAATATATGTATATGTAATATATGTATATATTACATTAGAGATTTGGCCTGTAACATGAAGCAAAGCATGAATATGCAAGTCTCATTAATTGATTACATCTCAGCTAAATAAACAGCAGAAAAACTTTGAACAAGGTTTACCCTTACCTATTTTAATATAATTTGGTCACATTTGGCGAGCCGGATTAATAAGCTCAAAGGGCCGTGTGAGGCCCCCGAGCCGCAGTTTGCCCATGTCTTAAACCATAAAAGCAAGAGTCACGTGACTTTCTCATATTGTGGCCCATCACAAATAACACACCTATGAATTTTTTCACAAGTTCACGACAAATATATTGTGTTATACTAATTTTTGACAATAAAATTAGAAGAGGGCACATTGAGAGCCATTTTGTGAGATACCACCTTGATTTGCATATCTGCAGATCTACATAAGCACTCTATTGGCTTTTTCCAAACAAAAAATGTGTAGAGAGAATTTTTTATTTATTTTTTTCCCAAAAATAGCTATTTTGTTGAAAATTCACCATAACCACACCCAAAGTCAAATTCAAAATGTAACTGATAATTTTAATTGCACATGGGTTTAGTGGGTTTTGGCCAAATTTGAAGTGTTTGCGATGAAAACTGTGTGAGGAGATGTCCTAAATGTCAAGGCATGCGCTTTTGTCATTCCTGGGTTTGATCCAATATGGCCGACCTCCTGTACAATTTAGGCCGGGGCCATAATGTAATTTTTTTCATCCTGTCCTAACATTTGTTATTTTTTGATGCAAGTTTCAGACTTTTACGTTCATTTTTTCCGGGCCGAGCTCCAATTGGCTCCATGAAAATCAAATTTGAGGGGGCGCTACTGAGTCGTCATTATTTTTTTCTCGGGGTTTTCAGTCACAATTAAAGCTCATTGAGTTCTAATTTTTGATACCAGTCTCTGGCATGTCAGGTTGTGTTTATGACTTGATTTTTGCCATTTGGGCTCCTGACGTGTTTATTAGTCCCTCTTCGGGATGTTGTCCCAGGCTGGGGCCTAATCATAATAAATAATAATAATAATGGAAGTTTTTTTCACCCATTATTTCTCTCCTGAACCATAAGAGCTGGAGTCATGTGACTTTCTCACATTGTGCCCCATCACAAATAAGGCCCCTGTGAATTTTTTCACAAGTGCATGGCAAATCGATTGTCATAAATGAATTTTTGAAAATAAAATGTCAAGAGGGCGCTAGCGAGCCATTTTGGGAGATTGTGCCATGATTTGCATATCATTGCGTTCAGCTCACAAATCTGCATAAATGCTGTATTGGGTTTTTCTATGCCCTGGGGCAGAGTGACAGAAGTGTGGCCAGTCTGCACCATTGGCCCCTCTGACCACCACCAAACACTCACATGTACACACCACAGTCATACTAGGCAATGTGGGTGAAGTGTCTTGCCTAAGGACACAACGTCAGCTTTGCCAGTGGCGCCTACTGTGGCACCTCGTATTCCCAGCGGTCTCCCATCCAAGTACAAACCAGGCCCTGCTCTGCTTAGCTTCTGAGATCAGGCTTTGACAAGGAGGGTTCAAATATCCTAATTTGCAGTCCTGCAGATGCTACAGAGTAAATGAAACTCACAAATAGTAGAGATAATCTAGGGGTAAAAGACAATGCAGATGTTGATACATAACTGTTCTAGCCTCGATGAGCTTCATTTGACTGGAACCGGATGCTATGTGTGACGTCACACTCAGTCCACTAAGATAAATTAAATTGGTTAATTCTGCATGCTTTACACCACAAAACATAGAAATTTGTCCGTATCTGCTTTGGCGTTCAAAAAGTTCAATATATTTATACAAAATTGGTTTGAATTTTTAATTCTGCATCAGTGTTTGGAATAGTTTGGAAGTTGAGCCCTTGAATAATTACACAGATTTTAAATGAAAAATGACAGTACTATACAGGCACTATTAGTACAAACCCACTGCTATAAATCAGAACTTCCATATTTACCACTAAAATCTTTGAAAATGCTGGAAACCCTAAAGATGATTCATTGTTGTGACAAAATATTTTCCATGTGGCTCCCCCGGGGGGCACTACACCTTTTGTAAGTCTGATCCAACAAAGTTTTGCAGTAGAAAGTTGCTTATGGCTGTGGTCCCTGGTTCAGTAGTGCCAGATGGCTCAGCACATTCCAGTCGGGAGTCCACACACGGTGCCTCTGACCCCAGCCTGATGCTTCCATCCCAGGCACTCTCATCCCAGCTCTCTGCTCATGACTCAGCCTAAACCACGAAGAGCACTGCACAAGTTAGGACACCTTCCGCTTTAATAAGGAGAAAATTTCATACATAATTTTTGAACTCACCGTAAGAGTGTAACGTACTGAAGAGGAGTCACCGCTCTCTTCCTTAGGTGGAAGCTCTGAGTCAGGGTCTCTTTATGTCTCCTCACCATAGACTGTATAAAGAAATGCATTAAGTGAGTGTGACGTCACCTATAACGTTCAAATCCAGTCAAATGAAGCTTGTGATGTCATGAAGCAGTTTTCAAATTAACAGCTTTTTTTACCTTTCGTTCAGTAGAGATGGGTAATTCCAGGGCTGAAATCATCCAGATAATTCTTGTGAGGCTGTATGGAGTTTAATGACATCACAAGGTAGAACAGAGTGTTTTCAGTTTGAGAGAAGAACTCAGCGTAAATATGCAGGATTTGTGTGTTAAACACTTGTGAATGAAACAAAACACAACTCCAGGTCTGTTTGTGATGAGGAAACAACATTAGAACATAGATCATAGAATAGTGTAATATGGGCCCTTTAAAAGTCTAAAAGTACGTATACTTGGGGTTAAACATTGAGAAAAAACAGCCATGTAATTCACTGTGATAATAAACTGTTCTGAGTCTAATTCTTATACAATTAGTCATGTCTTACACTGTGGGGCATAAAAAAGTTGCTGTCGGAAACCCAATCTCTCTCCTTATTACCTGCAGTTCTATAAATGTGCTTGTGATCCCACCTACAGCCTCTATATGTGTTTTATATACCCATCTATCTGTTCATCTCCACCTTCGTGACCGGCTGCTCGAGGGCTCTCTCACTAAGCCCTCCTGTATAATATCATTTTAATTTGTGCGTAACAATTTGTGCCGCCTCATTGGCCACAGAAATGACTAGTCTTCCCTCAAACTGAAAGACGCAGCCGGCGACATGTGCAAAGGAAGCTGTGGCTGGGGTTAAGAGGGGCCACTTTAAAACTCCATAAATAATCTATTGAGTTTTACTTTTAACTTTTTATTGCATCATCATTTATAAGTTATCCAAGAGAACAGGCTACCATACAGTGTGGACCTGGTTGTCCTTGAGTTATGGTCAATACACACCTTAACTTTACAAAGTACATACCATAAGATACTCTATATAAACAAATGTATTTATTTTATTTCTGCAGAGAAAGCTCAACGAGCATGATCAGACTCCTTTTCATGAGCGCCCTGTTCAAACACAGAAAATACAAACAAAAACAAACAAAACATAAGTACTTGGGTCCATTTAAAACATTATAAAACAGGAGCAGCTGTGATTATAAATGTTTATCACCAGATTATTAAAGTGCATTAGTAGCACCAGTCTATCTAGTTTGGATTGTCCTTTTAATGTATTCCATTTTTGGGAAGCAAAATAACCAAAAGCTTTTTCCCCATTTCAGTTCTAATGCAACCAGTTTTTAGACGTAAATAATTGAGATATTTGGATTAAAAGTTCCCGTCCCGGCATCAGCGTGTTCCCAAATGAAAGTGGACCTAAATCATGACCATCATTTTTTGCCTTTAGTTCAGTAGAGATTGGCAGTTCCAGGGGTGAAATGATCCAAATGATTCTAGTGACACAGTGGAGCACTGACTGTATTACCCCATGACATCACAAGGTGGAAAAGTGTTTTCAGTTTGAGAGAAGAACTCAGCCATACGGGCTGTGTGTTAAACATGTGTGAATGAAACAAAACAAATGAGGGGTGTTACACTACTCTAGTTAGTAGCTAGCTAGCTAGTCTATGGTGTATTAGCTGCTTAGACATAGCATATTTAGATCACCATGTTTCCTTTTTAGTTTCAAAATACTGTATTTCCCCCAAATAACGCATTAACAAGTTATATTAGTTTTAGTTTAGTTTTTAATGCTCTGGTTATCTGCCGCCCCCTGCTCTGTGAGGAGGATGGGGAGCGCTGCAGAGAAATTCCTGGTTACATAGACTTGTGGGCGGAGCCTTAGACAGGACGCGTGGTCTTTTATAACTAACTGCAAGTAGAAAAGAAATGATTTGAGTTAAAGAAGCTTTTTTTTTTAAGAAAGACAATCCTTCCTTGAACAGGAATGGGGACCTTAGACATCATCTGTGCCCTATTTATAACCACATCCTCAGACTTAAAGCAAAAATCATAGAAAACAGTAGGGTTTCACACCTATAGCCAGGATGCTAATAGGTGTGAAATCACTCATTAGGGCCTTGAATGACTATGCTAAGTAGGTCTTAGTCACATTGCACAATTAGGGTGGCACAATAGATCTAGCCTACAAACAGAAACTGTAAACACTAGGTGTTTCAGTGTAGTTAGCCCCTCCCCTCAATCTGACTAGACTGAGGAAGCGAATAGGGTGAGCAGTGAAACGTCTTCACTCCTACAACGTGTTGTCCAGTTGACAGTTAAACTTTGTTTTTTGCCATAATTCCCTTGCTTTAAATTAAGGTTATATCTGCTCTGGTTGGACTTAAAATGAAATGCATGTACTGTATCCCATAGCAAACTCATGAACATGAATTCAAGTCTGAAGATAAAAGTTGTACACCCCCCTTGTCCACAAACTCCCCTCAGCCATGCTACCACTTTTGTGTTGATATAGAATTGTTGTACGAATGCATATGTTCTACTTTGAAAGAGGCCCTACTTGCATTATCAATTGCTTTATATTTCAGAAAGTCACGGTTTCTGGATATACTATGATCAAAGCTTCGACAAAAGTTTCCCCGAACTGAAATTGCCTGTGGTGACGCCATCCCTCTTGTAGTTTTGATGTGAAGGGGCTTGTTTGGTGAACCATATTACAGGTAGCAGTGTTGTGGGCAGATGATTCGTGTTTTTGAAACTGTGTGGGGACTGCTGACATTTCTTGAGGATGGCGGCCTGTTGCTAGCGACGACTGAAGGGGCACTCGGTTTTTATTCAAGTGTTCCAGACCAGCCCACCAGCGCCACTCGGTCACAGCATCTGACACACTCCAGCCTCCTCCTCATTTGCACTCCAGAGCAGGTCTAGACGTACTCTTTACCCATTCTGACACCACCAATTCTGAAGGGGACATTTTTTAAATCCCTCTTGTTTTGATCTGTTGGTTCACCGCGACTGCTGGGACCTAGGCCTGTCACGAGAAATCATTGTGAAGTGCAGTATCTTGATGAAGGTTTGGGCTTCTCTCTTCACTCCGAACAGCTCATTATTCATTCATAATATGTAAAATAAATATAGTCATTTGCTGTTAGTTTGTATAAAAACTGTTATTAAATTGTTATCGACTAAATATTGATGTCCACCCCAAGTCTGCTGCCTACCCATAAAAGTGACCACACGCTGCTGTGTTACAGAGTGTTACGTGTGCGACTGCAATAGGCTTGTGGTTATGTTAATGGTCAGGTTATTCTAATGTATGTATATATAATGTTACGTTTGACAAGTCTGTTTTAAAGGGGATGTATTATGTAAATAGAGTTTTAAATATTCAGTATTTTTAAATGTTCTGCATTTACTTGTCCCCCACCTCCGACCACACTCCAGTTTTCACATCAAAACACTCCACACACCGAATGATGGTGGTGAAGCCATTGTTCCCGCCCACAACGTATAGCTTCTCATCAACAACTTCAATGCCAAAGTTGCTGCGCTTGTTCCACATGTTAGATAGAGGGCGCCACGTGTTGGTCCTGGGGTTATAGGCCTCCACGCTGTTCAAACAGGATGTCCCAGAAAAGCCACCAACAGCGTAGATTTTGTTGCCTTAGGTGATGACACCGACCCCACGACGTCTGTTGGTCATCTCTGAGATTATGGTCCACTGATCAGTGAGCAGCTTGTAGCACTCAGCTGTGTCCAGGCACTGCTCACCGTTAAAGCCTCCACAAATGTATATCTTTCCATTATGCGCTGTGCTGTTGGCGTCGCACCTCTTTTCGTTCATAGGTGTAACCATTGTCCACTGGTTGGTCTCTAGAAAGTATCGTTCAACCGTCTCCAGCCTCACCTCACCATCGTACCCGCCTATGGCATAAATTAAACCATCCAGCAAAGCCACGCTAACATAGCACCTCTTCGAACACATGGGTACTAGTTCTTGCCATGTGTGATTGCCATCGAACTCTCCAATCATGTACACGCATCTGTTAAGGAACACTTTACCGTGATAGGCACGTGGTGTCCTGTCATTGTTGGCCAAGCCCACCCAGCTATTGGCGCGGTTGTTGTACACTTCGATTCTGTTGGTTGGATTTGTTCTGCTTCAGCCACCGATGGCCATAAGGACCTCACAGAGCTGCCTAGGACGGGCTAGACGGGTGGCATTGGACCCCCTATTTTGAGGATTCAATATCAGCTTCATGGTCTTTGTAACAATGGCCGTACACTTACCATTGTTCTGGAGCAAGTCATTGCTAAGAATTCGCTGAGTGAAGTAGTCGGGGTGGACTAGAGCCAGACGGAGTTTTGTCAAGAGGTTGGCCAAGTGCTCATTCCTTTCCTGAGGAGTGTGTGCGACCCATCTGAGGACAGCCTCAAACACAACACTCTCCTCTTTCACGTTCAACTGATCTTTGTCAACGATCAAACATAGTTCTTCCCTGGAGAGATGGAGGAACTCTTCAGAGCTGGCCACCACCTCTTTGAAATGTTTCAGGATGTATAAGAAAACTTGTTTCTTCAGGTGAGGGTAGTAGTACTTGTTTGTGAGGCACCAGACAGCAATGCAGTTATTGGGGGAGAGTTGCTGGTACAGAGTTTTAGTGACGTTATGGAGCTGCTTTAAACGTGCCTTCTGTATTTTAATCATGGAATCGGTATTCACAAAATAAAAAATAAACAAAATGAAAATATGGTTTTACAAAGTTCATAGCCACACGTTTAATTTTGAGAATTTTTCAGTTCTTTATGTAGTACACAAAGGTTTCCCCATGTCTTTTTGTAATGAATACACTGAGCAAGTTGTCACGTTTCACTTTGTTTTTAATGCACTTTTGAAGATTTATATAAGTAATGGGAGGTCGAAACACACATATATTTTGTTTTGTCTTCCCAATTTAGAAATATAGTCTTTTTAGCCATTGTGAGAGCTGTTAGTAGGAAGTTATGAGTGTGTTTTTAGATTTTGAGACAGGAAAGATCATCTTGTAATGCTATTGCTGGGGAGATCGGTATTCTGAGGCCAAACAATTGTGAGAGTTCCCAGATGACCCCCACCAGAAGTGTTGTCCCGGTGTGAAGACGGTTGTTTGTGTTGTGCAGTGAGTGCAGGTGTTAGTGCTAGAGAAGCCCTTATGGTGCTTCATATGATTGGTAATGTTAGTTCTATTTAGACTTGGGACAATATTGAAATTTGGCACAATTATTATAATGGCCAGAATACTTGCGATTAATGAATTATCATAATAATTATTAATTATTAAGATGCTGATAGTTTAAAAATATTATGGGTATGAGTAATGATAATTTTAATATTCTGAATAGGTTCCATATTTACACAAATTTTATAGTACTGTAATCTGTTATAAGGGAAAACAACTACAATCTAACGGAGAGCATTGGGGAGAAGTAGCTTTGTTCTGCACATTATCGCGATGTAACCCGAACCCTCACGATTATATAAAATTCCCCATGAAAGAGTACTGTTCTATCCTTTCTACCAGGATAAAACATGTTATTGTTTATATCAAAACGTTCTTGACTGTATTTAAATATGTGGACTCAATGCGTCCTCTTTATTTGAGGGAGTTACTGCAGCTCTATGCTCCACCCAGCGCCCTGAGGTCAACTGACCCGCTCCTACTGCTGAGCCCAAAGCCTGGCTCAAGACCAGAGGTGACACCATCTCAGTTCACTCTTCTGGACTGAGGTGTCTGATGTTCATGTTCCTTTTTCCTGATGTTCCCATCACTTGGTACTGCAATGTCTACAACGGCTTTTCTCTCTCTGTCTCTTTCTCTCACTGTCTCTCTCGGTTTCTCTCTCTGTCTCTGTCTCTCTCTCATATATATGTGTATATGTGTGTGTATATGTATATATGTATGTATATATGTATGTATATATATATATATATATATATATGTGTGTGTGTGTGTGTGTATATATATATATATATATATATATATAACAACGATATGAAAACTTTGTCGCTCTCTCCAGTCAGAAAACCAATTACTATATCTATGACAATCAGTTTTTCACATCATTACTGGCAGAAGTACGATCTTACTCAAGTGTGGCTTTAATTTTAAACTGAGGAAATGGGATATTAGCTAAAACTGACCTTGTTTGCTTCAAATATTTCCAAACTTACTCCACTCTGTATTTAATTAAAGATGCTAATTTAATTGTGAGTGTGACAATTTAGCCGCTGCCACTTAAGCTGTAATTACCAATGATGAGAGAGACCACACAGTTTCACAAATGTGTTTTAGTGCTCTGAGCCGTGAATTGTTTTAGTCACAGGAGCTGGTGTTTTGGAAACTAAAGCCATTCCTAAGCTATTTAACTCTTTGGATTTATCTTCTCGTGTTTGTTTCATCGAGTTGGGAATTTTTATGGGCTTGCTAACCTTTTGAAACACGATGAGAATGCAAGTGGGTGTTTATAGTCAGATAAACTACATATAGTTTTAGTGTTGGATGAATGGGTTGGTGTATGAGCGGGCGGGTGTCCTTCGGGTGCTGCAGAGGGTGGAAGTGAGTCAAGGAGGAGGCTCAGGTAACGGGATTAATGTCAAACTCTTCTCGGTATAAAGAAGTGGACTAAGTGAGTGTGACGTCACCCACAGCGTTCAGCTCCAGTCAAATGAAGCTCTTCGAGGCTGGAAGTTACAGGGATTTAGGAATTTATTTGGAATTCAGACCTAGAGTATCATGGCAACCAAATACCCAATCCGGAGCAAGGCAACGTTCCTTTCCGCCTGCACCTGTTGCTAACTCTAGCGGGAGCAACCTCAGGGAAAGAAGGCACCTGTTTTGTAGTTATTATTTTGTTAAGTCGTTTAAGTTGAATAGTGTGATTTAAAATGTCCAAATTATAACATAATGATCCACGAGTATTAGAGATTATAACTATAGAGAGACTCAAGAACAATAGGTCTGATTTACCATAGTACTTTGTAGCAAACTGAAATTTTAGTGTTAATATTATTGTGAGAAGAAACATCATAATTTTGAGATTATTCAGGATAATTGACACTATGACCAAACCAAAATGAAAACCTTCATTCACTTTTCCTCTAGTCTGGGACCCGCTTTATGAAATCAAATTGTCTGAGTGGTACTGAAGCTGATGTGACAGAAACATCCAAATAACAAAAGAAAATTGCTTATGTTTTGCTTCTAAAATGTATTTATTCATTGAATACTTGAATACCAGGTCGATCAGCTCACACCAAGACGCAGCATAAAACGGCCCAAGCAGAATATACTCACAGACACTCACACATCAATCTAAACATGAATCTGCAGAACCGCTGCAGTTTAAACCCCTGAGAGCTTTAAAAGCATGTGCACTGATGCTGTGAAATGCTCCGGATTGAGTTTTTAAAAGTCGAGGTAGAAATTAGTTGAGTTTTAAGGTCTGCTGTAGGCGGTTCCAGTCACTTGCTGCAAAGAACTGAAACAAGGAGCTGCGGCGCCAGGCAGTTTGGGTTGGGGGAGGAGCTCAGGGGGGGACTGAGGTCTTCAGTGTGGGTGCTCTGTTGACACGTACGCTCTGTTGTTAAAAGGCTCTATATTTACATTTTTATTTAGCGCTTTTCCACCTTCAAGCCACTTTTTCTTTCTTCTTTCTCTTTATTTATACAGGAGAAGCCAATAAGAGAGCTTGTCCTTAGCCTGAAGTCATGTGATCTGGTCTGAAATGTTCCAGTATCAATGATTAACAAGCAAGTGAGGTGTTCTGGCAGGTTTTGAAGTACTCCCTTATAGATACGTTTCATACAGTGTTGTTCTCTTGTAACAGACAGTGATGGCCAACACAGTGATGGGTTTCAAATCCATGACCTGTAATAAAACAAAGAGCAGAATGAAAGAGTGGATCCAGCAGCTTCAAAGCAGAGGCTGAAGTCCACGTGTACACCACATCCCCAGAATCCAGTACGGAAAGGAAGGTCGCTTGCCCTCTTTTCTGTAATTTATTTGGGTACTATATTTGTTTCTATAATTTAATGATAACTTAAATTTTAAACTGTCACATAATTCTGAGATATTTTTTTTAAAGGATAAGTTTTCGTCAAGCCAAAACCCAAGATATTTGCAGACTCAAAGCGTTTTACATCAAGGAAACACCCACCCATTCACACACTCACTCATACACCAGCGTACACAGGCACTGGGGGGCGAGGTGGGTCAAGTGTCTTGCCCAATGACAGCATTCATCTGTGGGTGCTGGACTCGCACCGCCAACCTGTGGGTCAGCTACTGTCGCCCACTGACCTACTGCCATCTTTTTAACAATGGAGCGCACCCACACCCCCTGCTATGTTTGCGTCGCTGCTTTGAACAAGTCTAAATGGACTTGGCGGCTGTAGTGGTTTATAAAAGATAATATGGATTTTTATTAGTATTATTATTATAGTCTCATTTTGAACATTTTCATTCCAGATTGGATGTGCTATGAAAGTGGGGCAAACATTTTCGAGGGAGCTATGGGCGAGCATTGACCATACTAGTGCTTATATAGACATCATTAAAAGACATGAGCTCTAACAAAAATAAACAACAGAGTGAACCATTAATTAGCCATAAACTGTACTTATGCAACCCTCTACTGCTCAGATGTTATTGTACCATGACAAAAATAACAAAAATCTCAAAAATTTGCAAAGAAAATGATCCCCAGAATATATAGTTCCAGCTTTCATATATGGAACGATAAGTTGATGTATAGTGATTATCATGACAGGCCTAGATAGTGCCCTCTACAGACTGTATAAAGAAGTGGACGAAGTGAATGTGACGTCACCCGCAGTGTTCGGCAACAGTCAAATGAAGATCCACATTTGGAATTCTGTCCACGAGAGTCATAGCAACCAAAGAGCCAATCTGGAGCAAGACCAATGAAGGTAACTGCACTGTTGGTTTAGCAGGAAGCAGGCACTTAGCAATGCTGTCAATCAAATCTGTTGCTAATGCGAGCGGGAGAGACCTTGGAGAAATTTGTCTGTTATTAATGTTCATATCTTGATTTACGGACACAATAGTAAAATAAAATCACCAGGATCATGTAGAGCGAGTGGGTTAATATGAACATTTTAATACCAAAATGACGAGGCTGACAGCAGCAGTTACAGAGAGAGGGGCCACAGTTTTTCAATAGAAAGTGAATTGGAGCCAGAACTGCGCCCATGATGACTTCCTGCTTGGAACACGGCGGCTAGCAGGTTCACTATGTTCATTTATATACACTCTATGGTACCCCTTTCTGGCTGAATGAATAGTCACATTTATTATATTTTAACTTTGCCATAGATTACCATTGATTGCAAGAACTCTCCCTGTTTTCCCCGCGGTGCTTCTGCCTCTTCTTCACTGTTGGAATCTCTATAAACAGAAAAGATTTGATTTAAAAAATAAATAAATGAATAACAAAAATTCTGAGCATCTACTCAACAGGCCTGTCTGAAGCGTGATTGTGCGTCTTCCTGAGATGGATGAGTTGGCGTTGTGTTTGGAGTTTGGGTGTGATCTCCAGCTGTGCAGACGTGGGTAACATCGCTGAACAGATGCTGATGATGATTCGCCCTAATGTGAAAGCTGTCGGCACCGTTTGGTTTTCTTGACTTTCACCTCGGAAAATACATTAATCTCACAACGCCCGAGATAGGAGATGTTTATCTGTAAATATAAACTGTTTTAATGTTGTGTTTTATCAGTAGTCACGGGGAGATACAACACGCAGCGGATTTATATAGAGACTTTCAAGACATCCAAGGCGATTTACTCAGTTCATACTGTTTGTTTACTGATTCGAGGGTTAGCGGTTCGAATCTTGCTCTCGACATAAACATCATTGGTTGAGCGGTTAGATCCATTGACCCACAGGTTGGCGGTGAGATTCCAGCTCCCACAGTTGAAAGCTCTCGTTGTGTCCTTGGGGAAGAGCTTTGGAGATGTAGACAGACTACTGATAAACGGTTCCTCAAACATGTGTGAATGAAACAAAACACAACTCCAGGTATGTTTTTGAGGAGATAAGAGCGTTATAACATGGCTTAACGCTCACAGGAGTCCATTTAGTGTAATATAGGACCTTTAAGGAGATCCACTGCTGCCCTTCTGCTGTCTCTCGAGCATAAACAGGCCCAGTCCTGCTTAACTCCAGATCTCAAGATCAGATTACACTGGTCCTTCTCCATGTGGTATATTTTGAATCATGTTGCATTTTGGGTAGTTTTGGTGCCTAACCTCAGCATGACAAATTTCAATTCGTCAGATGAGTTTTAAAAAGAGGCTCCACTTAAATTCGGCCCCTGGGAGATTTACACTGACCGATATAACCAGTAATCCATTTCTTTGATGATGGGAGGAAGGCTGGCTCTGGAAGTTTTTTCATTAGCTGCAAATGTCTCCTCTTATCCTTTCTATTCTTTAAAATGGCTAATAATTCTACAACATGATTACCCATTTTTTGCCAGTAAAAAACACTAAAATTTCAAACTCTATTATGATACTAAGGTGGTACTTTCTTTTATATTCCCATGTGGCCTTATATCTGTGTAATCCCTCAGTCGTCCAGTAGGTTCCATAGTGGTCCATGGACATATACTATATACTATGTGTCTTATACTTGTTCTGATACAGCTCAAGATCATTCTAAAGCTATTCATTAAAGGTTTATTTCTGTCTGTCAATGTGACTTTTTTGTATCAATACCTACTCAAATGAGTATGTAGTTTCCATGCTAGTTTTAGTATCAATTAGTATCTTTGGTATTTTTATTTTTAATCTATATTAATACAGTTCTTACTATTGCACTTCTAGTTTTTCATCCTGCTTGAAATATATTTTTCCCCTTTTTCTAATGGTAAGGGCATAGACTGTATATTTAAATTGACATAGCTAACCTGCTAGCTGCCACGTGCAAAATGAGAAGTGATCATGGGCTGCGATTCCGCCTCCATCGACTCAATTCACTTTACATAAAAAAACTGTGTCCCCTCTCTCTATAACTGCTGCTGTCAGGCTCGTCATTTTGCTCTTAAAATGTTCGTATTAACCTGCTCTATGTGATCCTGGTGGTTTTATTTTGCGATTGTGTTCGGAAATCAATTAATATGAACATTAATAACAAATCAGGAGCCTTCTTTAACTGGAGCTGAACACTACGGGTGACGTCAGACTCACTCAGTCCACTTCTTTATTCAGTTTATGGTTTTGCAGTGTTTTCAAGGCATATTTTAGCATTAAAGTATTGAAGTTTTACTTTTGTTCTCCATAAAAGACGTTGTGAAGTTGCTGTAAAATGTGGATCTGGGTTCTTGTCATTGTAATAAAGTGTATGGAGACACAGTATATCTCATTACCACGGGCTCATGCCTGTTCTGCGGGGGCTTTTTAACCTTTCATTGATGCTCATACAATGACTCCCATCGTCGTAACTGATCGTGTGACTTATGCTGCTGATTTCACATTCTGTTTCTGCGTTCGCCTCTTCATCTTCTCCTCTTCATCACCTGCTTCCACATCACATGCCCTACCTCTGTTTCATCTTGACCCATTTATCTACCCCCCCACTCTCTCTCTCTTTTTCTGTCAACCTCCATCCCATTTCTCTTTATCTTGCACTCTTTTTCCATCACTCTTCCTTCTCTCCCGCTCTCACTCTTACTCGCTCTATCTCTCTCTCTCTACTCCCCTTTCCCGCTGTCCCTCTTCCTCTCTCCTCTCCTCTTTCTGTCTTGTTCTCTCTTCCCTCCCTCTCACCCTTTTCCTGTCTCTCCCTCTCTTTCTATCTCCCACTGTCTCTCACTGCATCTCTCTAGCATTCCCTGTTTCTTTTTCCATCCCTCTCCCCTTTTCTCCCTCTCTCTCTTTGTCTCTCCCTCCCCCTTTCTCTGTCTTTCTTTTTCACTCTCTTTCTTTTTCTTTATCTCTCCTGCTCATTCTCCTCTCTGCTTCTCCCCCTCTCTCTTTATCCACTTCTCCCTTTCTCTGTTTTTCACTCCCTCTCGCTCTTTCTGGCTTTCACGCTTTTTCTTTCTGTCCTCTCGGTCTCCCCCTGCTCTGTTCTCTTTCTGGCATGCTCTCTCTCTCCCCCCCTCTTTTCTCTCTCTCACACTATGTCTCTTCCCCATTTCTTTCTCTGTCTGACTCTTTCTTTATTGCTCTTTCTACTCCCCCTCTCTTCCTTCCTCTTTCTTTTTCCCCATCTCTTTTTTCTCTCTCCCCTTTTCCTTCCTCACTCTCTCCCTCTCTTTCTCTCCATATCTCTCCCTCTCTTCCTCCCTCTCTAACTTCCTCTCTCTCTTGTTCTCGCTCTCTCTGAAGCTGAAGCCAGAGCTGTTTTATCAGTACTCCACAGCAGGGGCCATGTCCATCTTTCTCTCTCTCCCTCCCCTCCTCTGTTCTTTCCTCTCATCCACTGTTTTTGGACTCAGCCCTCCCTCTGGCTCCTCTCTTAGTTTCTCTTTAACTTTGAGGGCCTCTGTGGAGCTCACTGTATGTGCACGTAGAGGGCGGAGCTTCACGTGTAACTATAGAAACATGTGTTGGCTTTATGATTTTGGGATATTCTTAGACATCAAAGCTAAAGTTAAAAATGAGATCAGTCAAATGAAACTCTTAAAAACACAGTGGAGAACTTCCTTTATTACCGCATGACATCACAAGGTGGAACAGAGTGTTTTTCTGAGAGAAGTACTAAATATACAGGGTTTGTGTGTTAAAAATGTGTGAATGAAACAAAACACAACGCCAGGTCTGTTTTTTGACCAGGAAACAACATTAGAACAGATCAGAAAATAGTGTAATATCGGAACAAAAATGAACAAAATAGTTTATTAAGAATGATTCAGGATTAGTAACTCCTTCATTAAACAGTTAAGGTTTGGTGTTTGTCGACTGATCTGAAGGTTGGCGGTTCGAATCCCGCTCTAGACATAAACGTGTGTGAATGGGTGAGTGGTTCCTTGATGTAACGCGCTTTGAGTGTCTTGAACGTGGAAAAGCTCCATATAAAAGTGTGATTGTTTATCATTTATGTACTTACAAAGCTTCAAACATTCTTAATAAACCATTTGTTCATTATTAATTATGTCATACTTTAGTTAGTTTAGTTTAGTTAAATTATGGGATGTTGTAATCTAACAATGACAACTGAACGTTTCACAAAGCAAAACTGAAACTGCAGAGACATCAAAAATGCTAAAGTCGTTAATTAAGCTTATCCCAACATCCCAACATATGATAATACAAAATCAGCATAACATATAACGTATTTTTCCTCTTTACTCCCTCAGATCAGAGTCCTCGTTTGCTCTGTATCTGATTTAATGTGAAGGAGTCTGATGAATGAGTGTGAGATGATTACTCCTCATGTACTTGTTACAGGTATATGGACTGTAAAACGCTCTATAAAATGTACTACGCAGTAAGAACGCTCCTTCCCACAGAGTCAATAAATCAATTTAAACAAGGCATTAGACTAAATAAATGAAGTAGCTCTGTTGGTAGAGCGTTTACCCACTGATCCTAAGGTTGGCGGTTTGAATCATCGACATCAGCCAAAGTTTTGATCACGATTTGTTGATCTTTTGATTTTTGTCACCGCTCTAATTCACAGTTATTGACATCAAATCAAGCAACACTGAAATATTCTTTTATTTTCGTTTTCTATTATGTTTCAGTTTGTGACCTCGTTTATAGAGTCAAACTTTCAGAATGATAACAGATCAGATAAAACAGATAAAAAAGCACTTTACATGAATTGTACTTTTTGAGGAGCATAGATGGATAAAAATGACTCAAGTTTGCTATTAAAGTTGTCACGATTCAAATTTTTAAGTTCTTACGGTTATATTGTGACCTGAATAATCATAATTAGCCATTAACCAAATAATCTTGACATCTCTAATGATGGCACACAAAACACAGCCAGGGCCACGGCCAGCGTTCGTCTCTTTACTCGCCCTTTGCTTCAGTCTGCCCACAGTCGAGTCCACTCCCAGCAGAGTCTCGCCTTTGAACTTGGTCAGTTGCCAGATATGATCTTTCCCCAGAGAGTTAATCAGATTTAACACTACGCTGGAGTAGACGAGCCCACAGAGCCAAAGAGAGCACCAGCTGACTGTAACGAGAGCAAGACGCAACGCAATGTGCTCTGCTTTTTGGTAATAAGTTATTCATTATAATTATTCACTTATTAAACAGATAACATAACCAAACTTTTTGCTAAATGCTTATATTGGCCTATCCTACAATGTCTTGAATGCTTTTGAATTTAGTCACTCTGGTTTTAATGTCTGACAAGAATACAGCAGTTTGAAAAGGCTAAAATATAAAAAGCTACAGTATGTAACTTTCTGAGGAGGCACATCACCTGCGTGATTCCATTGAAATAGAAAGTTAAAACCATACGTCAGAGATGCCATATTGTGGAAGATTATAGCCAAAGGGTTAGGGTTCCCATGGAAGCAAGAAGGAACAGCCCCTCCTCCAGGCCAAATAAGAGTCAGGTTTGTGGAGATGCGAGCCCTAACAGTAAGGACACACAGACAAGCTTTTCAGTTAAATAATCAACCACTTTGGAGAAAAAAAAACAACAAACACCTTTACTATAGTCTATTTTTTAGTTGCATACTGTGACTTTAACTCCTATGAAGTGTTATAAATACTCAAACAAGTCAAAGAAGTTTATCCCTTTGTACATAACTTTGCATAGTTTTTTCCTTATATATTTGTATTTTTGTAGCGTTTTTCAAAGCCCATCCACAGAGCAGTTTTATTACCAGCTCCTTGCGTAAGACCACTCTCATTAAACTCCTTTTTGATAATCATTTGTCTTGAGCGGTACAATACTGAACGATCCACTCGAGAGCCCGCGTGTTGTCAGCGTTGCCGGGGGCGACGGGATGCGGGCAGTCGACATGGTGATTTCTCTTATAAACGATCTGATGAAATCGTCTTGTTGGCGACAGGAGCGTTGGCCAAGGTTTGACGCCCTCTCTTTGAACCCAAAGCTGCCTGGTTTTCATACTAGACTCATGGCACGGGAGAGCATCGGCTTCACGCTGTTTGAATGTTAGCCTTTGAAGCTAGCATGCTAACCACATTAGACACACTGCAGGACGCCAGGTAGAGGCAGACTGTGCCAACTAACATCATTAGTTAGTGGCTTGCGTATCAATCAACTAGATAAAACGTAGGAGTGAAGACGTTTCGCTGCTCGTTCATGCCACCGAGCAGCTTTAGTTCATTTTCCCAACATATTTACAACATCCCAAATAGGAATAATCTGATATGGATTTTTTTTTCAGATATAGTGCCTCTTAAGTCTAAGCCTTTAAGTTCTAAAATAGAGAAGCAAGTATACAGTACTGTCAAGTTTAAATACTTGTTTGAGGCTGTTCTAAAGAGAATAGTTTGTATTTATATGTGCAGTAGTGCTTGTGCTGCAGTAAATCTGGATTTTTAAAATATTCATTCGAAACAATCTTTGTTGCCTGAAGGAACTGTGAGTGTTCTAAGTAATACTATTTTGCAGCTATTTACTTAGAGTCAAATGGTTCACACACAGACGGATGTTCCCATATGTTTTATTTAACAGATATATTTGACACTGTAGCTGTTAACCAATGTTTGTATAAATTGATTTCACAATTTTAAAATCTTTGTCAAGGCCAGAAATCTGAAGTTGAGCTGTAGTGAAGCTCACAAATGAACGTTTCATCTCAGAAGCTAAGCGGGACCGGTCTGATCAGGACTTGGGGTCGGAGTCCACTGAGAATACCAAGTGCCAGGTTATTGCGTTTTAGGCAAGATGCTGGACATGCTATTTAAGACGAATGCATTAGTAGTCATAGTAGTAGTTGGTGATAAGATACTATTGTAGCCACAGCTGCCCTGGGACAGACTTAAAGAAGCAAGACTGCCAATCTGTGCCATCGCCTCCTCCCATCACCACCAATACCCAAACTCACACCCGAGTCACAACGACGTAACATACAGGCCTTACTGATTATCCGTGATTTCCATTTGAATTAGAAATAAATCCCTAGAGAAAATATTCGGCCCGGTGCATTGTGGGATGCCAGTTTATTCCTGTTAGTTCTGTAGTAGCCAATCACAGAAACATGGAACAGAACAAGGGAAGGATCAGGAGGAGCGTGGCAGAGCACTGTCACTGATGTACTATCGGTGTTTGCTTTGGAGTTGGCGCTCTACACTCCACACGCCACAGGACACCAGATAAAACGCTGAAAGTGAACACTCTGTTGCATCATTACTTCCTGTTAGCGACTTGCATGCCTGCGTTAACTTTCTTTAAATTGTTGCTAAAGTCAGTGTCCCGGTGAGGTCACAGTGCGAGCGTCTCTTATGTGAACTGGATAAACACTGCTCCACAGACGGACACAGAAATGGAAAAATGCCACTCGGACCAAATAGGATTTAACCCCTAAACTCCACCGTACCGAATGAACAGAGCACAGAAAAAGTTCCGATGTCAACAATCCCCTTCTGTTATTGCTTTGTCTGCTTGTTTTGGGGTCAAACCAGTTCCAGGAGGCAGCTCTGTGAAAATGATAGGTTTGTGTTGCTGTCTATAAACTTAATTCAGTTTTTGATGTATAGTTGGATCAAACTGCATTTGTCAGGTTTGTTGAGGGTCGCCAGGGTAATACTTTTTTCAAGATGAATGGTTTTTATGTTGCCACTGTCTGAAAAACTATTTTGTACAACTTTTAGAGTACTATTTTTTATTTACACATCCATCCATTTTCTTCTGCTTACTCGTGGGGGCAGCAGTCTAAGCAGTGACTCCCAGACGTCCTTCACCCAAGACACTTCCTCCAGTTCCTCCGGTGGGACCCCAAGGTGTTCCCAGGCCAGCTGAGACTCAAAGTCCCCCCAGCCTGTTCTGAGTTTCACCCTATTTCTAAGGGAGCGCCCAGCCACCCTGCAGAGGAAACTCATTTAAACGCTTGTATCTGCCATCTTGTCCTTTTGGTCATTACCCAAAGCTCAGGACTGAACCAGGACTGAACCAGGACTGAACTAGGACTGAACCAGGACTGAACCAGGACTGAACCAGGACTGAACCAGGACCATAGGTGAGAGTAGGGACATAGATTACCCTCTAAATCGAGAGTTTTGTCTTTGGACTCAGCTCCTTTGTTACCAGCTTCTTTTGTTTACCAGAAAACCTAAATTTCCCATTGACTGTCTCAATTATGTACTCCTTATTAAACATTTAAACAAGTTTCTAACTTCTGTGGCAAGAAAACTTTCAGCCATATATTGACAACACATCTTCTTATCGCAATCTGTATGCAGCTCACTTTTCACACAAAGCAGAATTTAGGGTTGTTAAAACATGAATATCCAAACAAGACTTTACTAACACTATTGAAACTAGACTCATTTGATACAGAAAAAGTTCTCAGGGCGACAGTAGCTCAGTTGATAGAGCATTTGTGCACTGAAGGTTGGTGGTTTGAATCCAGCTCCCACATATGTATGCTGTTGTCATGTCCTTGGGCAAGACACTTAACCCACCTCACCCTCAGTGTCGTTGTATACCGGTGTATGAGTGTGTGTGTGTGTGTGAATGGCGGAGTAGTTCCTTGATATAAAAGGCTTTGAGTGTCTTGAAAGTAGAAAAGCGCTATATAAAAATTTGACCATTTACCATGACCTCAGTAGTTTTAGAATGATCTTAATCCTCCATAGGCCACATGGTAAAAATACTATTGTTTTGTGTTGAAAATGAGAACTGATGCACCAGGCCAATATTTGCTCTTTTTTGCGAAAGGTTATCAGCCTTAAATCTCTTGTCTAAGCCGGTATTTGGTTTGAGCTCACCATTATCTGCATAAAGCTTTATTTTAACACTTTAGAGCGATGACACAAAATGATATTACACTGCTGCATTATGGGTTAGCATTTAAAAATGGGGCTGTGGATGTCTAAAAATAATTCCTCTGGATTCTAAGCAATCGGTATAGGCATCAGCCATGAAAAACTGAAGGATGACAAACTTGAGTTGTCTTTAAGCATCATTTGGCCTATTATAGATATTATGTGATGAGTCTTTTGAGTGTGTATCATTGCAGTAGTTGAGCCTCACTTTGGATGGAGCCCTCTGCTCTGAGTTGGCCTGACACCTTCACATCTGCTCCAGAAAGTGATTAGTGCAGCTGGCAACACGAAGCCTTCACTGGGCTCCATTTAAACAAGTCCAGTCCAACGAGAGCCGACCTGAGCGAGATGCAGCCCTCCAGCAAGCTTTTCATAATAATTACTATAGCAGAGTAATTAGTGATGGGATGAGATCAAGTTGTGTTTACATTTGGTGCTGTGGCTCTGGAGAGTGTCGTATCTTTGAGCAGCTGCAGCTAAAAGACTCCTCCACATATAGACTTGCAGCTCACATATTGAGGCAGAGAACACTTAAAACTCTGCCCCAGTTTTATTTTGTTGCGATAGGACCAATATTGATGAAGATAATCGGTGCTAAAGTTGCTCCAAACAGATCACAAAATAATGTAATGAAATATACAAGTGGCTAATTCATTTGTTCTTCACACTTAAACCTCCCAGCTCCATGTGCGTATAGAGCAGCAGTGGAGGAGTAAGGAGGAGGAGCTGGAGTGACACAGAACAGAGGAGCAGGGAGGAGGAGCTGGAGTGACACAGAACAGAGGAGCAGGGAGGAGGAGCTGGAGTGACACAGAACAGAGGAGCAGGGAGGAGGAGCTGGAGTGACACAGAACAGAGGAGCAGGGAGGAGGAGCTGGAGTGACAGAACAGACGAGCAGGGAGGAGGAGCTGGAGTGACACAGAACAGAGGAGCAGGGAGGAGGAGCTGGAGTGACACAGAACAGAGGAGCAGGGAGGAGGAGCTGGAGTGACACAGAGGAGCAGGGAAGAGGAGCTGGAGTGACACAGAACAGAGGAGCAGGGAAGAGGAACTGGAGTGACACAGAGGAGCAGGGAAGAGGAGCTGGAGTGAGACGGAGGAGCAGGGAGGAGGAGCTGGAGTGACACAGGAGCAGGGAGGAGGAGCTGGAGTGACACAGAGGAGCAAGGAGGAGGAGCTGGATTGACACAGAGGAGCAGGGAGGAGGAGCTGGAGTGAGACGGAGGAGCAGGGAGGAGGAGTTGGAGTGAGACGGAGGAGCAGGGAAGAGGAGCTGGACTGACACAGAGGAGTAGGGAAGAGGAGCTGGAGATTTACACTGCAGAATTAGTGTTATGCTCAGACCGTGGCGTCACAATCTAGTTGGACGCCTTTGCATTTGAGGATGTCTAAGACACGTGCCATGGACAACGTGGACTCACATCAGAGACAAATACTTGACGCTCCAGGGTGTCCATTGTCCAGGGGTCCGTTGTGGTCTGTGAGTGCCTTTGGATGTTTCGTTTTCCCGATGTCTTTGTGAACGATGCAGACCAGGTTGACAGAGTGGCTTTAGAGTGTTTATTACATAAAACCCGTGAACGGAGGCGATCGGCTCAACAGAGCGTCCAACACGTGCACGTTTAAGACACGCAACAGCAGATGGGCGCCGCACTGATGCTTGAAAGTGCACTGCAGAAACACGGGATGGCCTTGGCACTCGTCCATCATAGACTTTGCTCGTAAACTTGACGCCCTTTATGCTCCTGTCTGAACACAGTGTTAGTGTTTGAATGGCCTATTGATCAAAGTCTGTTTAAAATATAAAATTAGGCTGTTATGATGAAAATGACTTAATCTGGCAATTTTATAACTTTATATTAACACATAAAAATAGTTACACATATGTACATTATATAGAAAATTAGTATTATTTTGGTATTTAGTCAATTATTTTGAAATCTCGTGGACCGTATCTCATCTCATCCCACCCCTATAGTAGTTTCTGTAGTATTAGTATTCTATAGTGGTAATAGATTCTACAGCAGCCTCTATTTTATGAGTATTTGTTACACCATTGATCACATTGGTTCGGCCCTCCACCACATGCCCGGCATTCGGGAAAAATAACTGCCCCCCCCTAAAGTAGAACATTCTTTAAGACATGATACATTTGTTTACATTTGCTGAGGGTTACCTATCTGGAAAATTAAATTACTGTGCGTATTTTAAGATGATAAAAAACTGCCTTAAGGGAATAGACAGCATTAAAACTACAGCTTGCAAACTTTACACACCCAATAACATGAGTGCTCCCCAACAAACTTTAAACTTGTTCTTTGCAGTAATCTTTTCTGAATCAGCTCCTTCCACTCACTACTAACCACATTAAGCAGCATCACAGATGTATTAGGGCACTTCTGATATTGAACTTCGCTATAAGGTGCTTTTTATATATTTTAATCTTATCAAACTTATTCAAAACATTTTAGGTCATGCACTGATATTACCTCTCATGTTCTGAAGAAGTTTTGTTATTTTAGTTTCCATATAGGTGAAGTTTTATCCTTGTTTCAAACCAGCCTAACTCCTTTTGTGTGCCATTCTCATCTCAGTTACTTTGGACCTTGTGTTTTGTTCTGGCTTAGACTTTTGTATTTTTTTATTTATTTCATGTTTTGTGTTGACGCCTCTGACACAGCAGGGGTCCTCGGTGTTCCCCAGTCTCCTCTAAGTGTCTGAAAATCGAACGTCTCTCAATTTTATCTCATATTTTTAATTTACCTGTGCAAACGCACGGATGTGGTTATCGGAGCGTGCTCTGCAAATAGATCTGGGTGGCCTCGTGCAGGAAGTTAGTAAACAACGTACTTAGGCTCTGAGGTGGAGGGAGGGATGGAGGAAGTACACGACCAAACAGCTGACGACGAGTGATTGAGGTTGTGTCCGAATGCCCACACTATTCTCTAGTTAGGGCATTATTTAGGAGTCACGCCATTTTTAGTGGCGTCCGAATGACCATGCTGTGAAAAGGTTTTCCCACAATGCACCTTGGAAAGTGATCAATATAGACCACAGTGCATTGTGAGAGTTGGAAAAACAACATCGGACAGCGACAGGTCTTTAACTGGACACAACACGACTGAATGAAGCCGATAGAAGCGCTGGTTTATCTCACTGTTGGTCCTGATCATGAATAAAACACTTAAACCATTATGGTGTAAAGTTGCTAGCATTAGCCGCTTACCTTAGCTTGAGCTGCTAACAGAGCGACATTTTCCACATCTCAGACAAAAATTTTAAAGTCTAGTACGTTTCCGTGAGATCCAGCTTGATATAAACTTGTAGGATTATTATTAGTCCATAAACACGTGTGCCAGTCCAATCTGATCATTATTTATGACACAAATCAAGTTTTATCAGTTAGTCTAGAGTTTAGCCTTTAGACTTTTTTTCACTCAGATGTCAGAGTCACACGTAGCAGTGAATGAGGCTGTACAGATCCACTCAAGAGTGCAGGGCTGAGGAGGGAATGGAGGATTAGGGGCTGGGGGGCGACATTCAGACAAAACCTTAGACTGACTAGAAAACAGAGTAAAATGGTGCAGTTGCCATGAAAAAAGGCCACGATAATCACTATATCCACTTATTGTTCAGTAAAGATGGAACAGTATTTTTTAGGATCAATAATGTGTGAACTTTTTCTTTGCACTTCTGGAGCATTTTTGTTATTTTTGTCTATATGTGAGATTTAAGTGGTAAAAGGTTGAATTATTAACTTGTATGACTCATTACAGATGCAAACTAACAACTAAAGTGTTTCATTCTGATGTTTATTTATTGCAGCTCATGATTTTTAATAATATTGTAGATTTAGAATAGTTTTTGTTTTGAGGCGAGAGGTCCAACAGGGACGCCTGGGTCCTCCAACATTCTTTTCCTACTAGATCAACTCTTTTTTTTCTGCTTTAATGCTTATACTTCACATTCTAAGTCTTGTTTTGTTTTGTAATTTTGTTTTTATTTTGGTCAGTTGAACTAGATTTTGAGTGCGTTGTTGTCCTTGAGGTATAAAACTAAAGACATTCTTGAATATAATGATCAAAATCAGGCAGAAGTGTTGAGCTTCTTCCAGGGTCAATTAGACCATCTGGCTGGTTGTGTTCTGGGATTAGCATTTGAGGAATTGATGTCTCGTGAATAGTTTGGTATTGAAAAAGCCATTCAATTTAGCATTCATCCATTGGCAGAGTTCTAGTTGTTCCATTCCTCTTCCCTCTGGGTGGATTTTTTCCTGGACCAAGAACTTAAATCGTGCTTTACTTCTATCTTTCATTTAATACAAACCAACTGCAATGCAATTGATCAGAATCATAATGCAATAATTTAGATAACCTGCATTTTTATTGATCAAAATGGGATTCGGGTGCTGTTCTGACCATAGCCTGTATAAAGAAGTGGACTGAGTGAGTGTGACGTCGCCCATAGCGTTCGGCTCCAGTCAAATGAAGCTCATCGAGGCTGGGGCGAATTTGGAGCCATATTTGGAATTCCAACCGCAACCAAAGAGGTTAATCCAGAGCGAGGGTGTTGAAGGTAACACCCCTTCCCGCTCACACAACACTGATTTAGCAATGGTGGGCGCTTAGCAACACTGTCAATCAAACGTGTTGCTAACGCTAGTGGGAGCGACGTCCGGGAGAGAAGGCGGCTGATTTCTCTCCTTTTAATGTTAATATCTCAAGTTATGGACACAATAGTGAAATAAAAATACTAGAATGACGAAGAGTGAGCCTGACAGCAGCATTAACGGAGAGAGGGGCGACAGTTTTCTAATGTATGTATGTAACGTATGTTTAGTATAAACCGAATGAGTAGATCAGAATGTCATAATGCAGTAGTAATAATAATAATAATGTAATAATCCCCCAAATATGGGATTAGGTGCCGTTCTGACTAGCATTAAAGATGAGTAGAACAGTAAAACGACATAAGACTTAGATCTGATGATTAAAGAGCACAAAGTGCTGAAGGATGTCTTGATCAATTATTTCAGTTTGAACACTCCTGTCCACTGCCTGGTCTTTAAATATTTATTCATTTTAGCATGACTTGACCAAAACGTCATAGAGATAAAGCTGGACAGGAAGTAGTGATGCTGCCTGGTGCCGTTGAGCACAGAGTCTATTGGAACTTTTAAAATCTGTATTGGCACTTTAGAGTGTATATATAAATGAACGTAGCTAACCTGCTAGCCGCCGCACTCCAAATAGGAAGTGAGCACGGACGCGCTTCCGACTCCATCGATTCTGGCTCCAATTCGCTTTACGTTGAAAAACTGTGGCCCCTCTCTCTGTAACTGCAGCTGTCATTTTGGTCTTAAAATGTTCGTATTAACCCGCTCTACATGATCGTAGTATTTAGCTATTTTTTCACAACTCAGCCTCGCTCCGGATTGGCTATTATACTTGCGGTTGGAATTCCCATTGTGGACCTCTGCTCCAAATCCACCGCTATATCTCCTAGCCTCGATGAGCTTCATTTGACCGAAGCCGAATGCTGTGGGCGACGTCACACTCACTCAGTCCACTTCTTATGATTGCCACATCTTTATATTCTTGTCACTTTGGTTTTGTTCATTGCTTTGTAAACGCGTCTATAATTTATGTAAAACAAGAACAGAACACCGCACGCCCCATCCGTCTCTTTTGACGGGCCCTGCTGCTAAATACAGGTTAGAACGTTTTCCCATTAAGCCGCTCTCAGACACTTTGATTGCACTGTAACGTCACACGTAATTAACATGACAAGTAGTCCATCTGCTGATTGGCTGGGATCACCGGTTCACAAGGATCGTTACATTACTGTGGGTGTTTTTTTTTTGCGTTACGTGCTAGATTATGTCTTTATTGTTATTTTAAATTAACGTCAACAGATTGCGGTGGCATGTGGAGTTATTGTTGTACAGTTGCGTGGCAGTGCTGGCTCTGAAAGGGGTCAAGAGGGAGGTCAGGCGGAATAGGGTAATAACTATAATTAATCTGTGGGAAACATCAAAACAATTAAAGGGAGGACTAAATCAAGCCGGTGGTCTGCTAATTAACAACACTCCTACAGTATGTGATGTGGTGGGGTCACACAGTCATGAGGTAGAGCTCAGAAAATATTACTTAATATCAGGCCTGAGCCATTTGGGGATAAAATTGTGATTTTTCTGACCAGCATTGCAATTATGTTTAGGCCTGTCATGATAATCACTATATCCACTTTTATTATTATCTTGTGTATGTGCAAAGAAAACATTGTACACCATTTTACACTGCCCACCTCTGGACTCATGAATGAAAAAAATGAAATAATAATGTCACTTACAAACACAAGATTCAGTGCAAGCCGCTATCAGTCTAAGATGTGGAGACACTGGTATGGTCGTCTAAAACCTAAATGTTTACTGTTGTATTGTCACTGTACATGTCTGTTTTAAAAATGGACCTTGAGTCTGGAATAAAGATGAATTGGATTGAATATATCATAGGGGCTGAAAAACATGGCGATTTTTACAGAATCAATGAGCGAAAATCTAAACTCTGTTAATCTGAGGTGAGAGGAATGTGATTTTATTTGTTTGTTTATTTATTTTTATTTGAAAAATAAAATATGATTTTTTTTCAAATTCAAGACATATGTATGTTTTACTGGTGCACAAAATGAACCGTGCATTAACATCACTGTGTTCAAAGAATAAAACCAATACAATGTATGAACTCAACAAATTACATACATACCTTTTCACAAAGACATGAACTTTTTTAATGCTACCACACTGAAATTATTTTAATTTTTAACCTTATGTATTCCAATAATGAACTTATTGTATTTATGCTATTTATAATTTTTAACATTTTAACACACGCCGTAACTCCACAACCAGTTGTGCTTCATGTAAATTCAAACGGCATGTCAAAGCAGAGGCATGAGGCTCTTTAAATGTTACTGTCATTACGGTAATCTGCTTCTGTGGTCCCTCGAAGATATCCAATCAGAGCGCAATTGTCGCCGGGATCCTCCCAGTCAATGCCAATTCACCAAAGAACGGTGCATTTAAGTCGGGCGGGTACTTCGATAGGCACATCGAAGGGTGCATTTGTCAAATTGGGACACGGCCGGCTTCTGGAGACGCTCACAGTCCGCAAATCATATGAGTCTGGTGCGTGTCTTGACCTCCGCCGAACCCCTGAGACTGACTCACCGAACCCCTAGGGTTTGATCGAACCCAGGTTAAGAACCAGTGCCCTAGACTGTATAAATGAACATAGCTAACAGACTAGCTGCCACTTTCCATATAGGAAGTGAGCATGGGCACGCTTCTGACGCCATCGCCTCGGCTCCATTTCACTTTATATTGAAAAATTGTCTCTCCGTAACTGCTGCAGTGAGCCTCATCATTGTGGTCTTAAAATCTTAGTATCAACAGACAAACAACACACAAATCGCCTTCATTCTTGATTAACAGCGTTGCTCAGTACCAGCTGTGCAGGGAAGAAGGGGCGTTACCTTCAATAGCCTCGCTCCAGATTGGCTCTTTGGTTGCTATGACACTTCCAAATATGGAAATCAGCACCAAATTTGCCCCTATAACTCCTAGCCTCAAGGAGCTTCATTTGAATGGAGCCGAACGTTATGGGTGACACTCACTCAGTCCTCTTCTTTATACAGTCTGTTGTTGAGACGCAACTGAGGACGTGGGGACCAGACTGATATCAATCTGTATAAAAAGTATACAGAGATATCATTTTGGATTTTCAAGTGATCACCAGAAAAATTGACAGAAAGTTTGAAAATTTGAACTGACAAACTAATACAAGAATCTCATTTCATGTACAGATCTAAAGTACATGGTGTGCAGCTTTTAGACAGTTTGAGGAAGAAATGATGGTCCTTTCAAAGATGGAGGTTTTACCATTTGCTAATGCAATTTCATTTGTGATCAGTCCTGCAGACCTACTTTACATCTGCAGGGAAACAGTTGAATCTACACAACAGATCTGCAAAATGCCATGATAAGATTTCTTTTGAATTGTTTGTCAGTTCATTTATTCACTGCCTCGCTCGCCTCCTTGACCTCTGTAGCAGTCGACGTCTCCTGTGTTGACTCATCATCGTCGTGTCCTATTTTGCATGTTAACTAGAGCTGAAAAAACACAATAAAATGTCTTTCTATCTCGTATTGTCATTTGAAGGTGAACTTGGTAACTTTTTTAGTATGCTGTCCATCACCTGCTTGTCTCCATGGAGATGGCGTTGCTTTGTCTGGAATGTTCCACAGTGTAGAGGTTATGCAGGTGACATCACAGCCTTTGCAACTTTATTGGTGAGTGGCAAATGTGTATGAGATTCTATGGTTGCGTTTGTATCATTGTGTTTTTAATGTGCATTTTGAAGATTTGTATAAATAACAGGAGGTGGAAACCTCAAATATCACAGTTAGAAGCTTTAATCCTCATAACCGTTTGCACATGGAAACTGATTGAGCCGCATAAACTCATGGAGCGAATATAAACCCCACGTGACTGTTGGACTACACCTGTGATACAAAAAAGCGATAATTTCCACATCTAATCTAATCTGTTTAGATCCATCTTGACATAAATGTCTATGATTATTATTAGTCATAGACTTGACTTGTGCCAGTCCAATATGATCATTATTTATGACACAAATCAAGTTTTATCAGAGTTTAACTATGAAGGTACAATTGCTCCAATAAATTTGAATGTGTAAATTTTGATTTGTACACTGATAAATAAAAAAATATTCATTTTTTACACTTACAAATACAGTTTTACACTTACAGAGTTCTTTGTATGCTTACAAACATCATTTTACGCTTAGAACTTTGTAATTTCATGAGTGCAAATCTGAATATTATGCTTTCACGAGTTTTGAGTTGTGCCGAGTTTGTCTCAAAGTGACGTGTAAACCCTACAGCTGAGGTGAAGACAGCGGGCGGCGGGGCTCGAGGGGACCAGGGTTCCTGTGGCAACAAGTAAACTGTTTATATACAGTAAAGGAGTAGCTAACCCAAATTCAGACAGTGTGTCACCTTTATGTGATGTTATGATGCATTATTAACCTTTTAATAAGTTGCACACCAAGGTCAAGTGCATAGTTAACACTTTTGTAGCCACACTGTCTTTAACAAGTTTTTCAGAAGACGAGACGTTACCATTAATTAGCACCTTATGGTGGTGGACTTTTCCTCAGCTTTTTCCTGCTAATAAGGCCGGTGTGACATTAGGGGGGTGACAAACATTGGCTCCTACATTTTTAGCAACAACCACTTCAGTTAATCTGGAGAAAGGATTCATAAAAGTGTTTATTACAGAACAGAGCAGGCTCCACATTGAGCACTGAGTTTAACAATGTAAAGACATGACATATGTTTGAGTTAACTTCATCTTTCAGCATCTGGACAAACACAAATACACTTGTTCTAAGTTGTGGCTTCTTTCTGCGCTGCTGCCTGAGCCCTGCACCTGAAACATTAACTGAACTGAACAAAGCTGAGCCAGGAGTCTGTCTACACTGCTGGAGGGTGATGAGTTTGCATTTGCGTTTACAAATCATTTTGAGACAAACTCGGCGCAACAAAAAACCCGTGAAAGCATAATTTTCAGATTTGTACTTGTAAAATTACAAAGTTGTAAGCATAAAACGATATTTGTAAGCGTAAAGCACATTTTTTCACCCAAAAACAGAGTGTCCTGAAAGTATTGATCTGTGTGTCCAAACCTCTGTGAACGAGTCTCTGTAGAGTCCACTACAGAGTGCAGGGCTGTGAGGGTCAAGAGCTGGGGCGACATTCAGACACAGCCATAAAATAACGTCAATGCATGATCTCTATAGCAACAAAAAATACTGATGAAAACAAGCAGGTGGCGCTAACAGGCTGAGTTACTGGTCAAATCTGTGGAAAAAGCCACAAAAAAGCGGGATTTAGTTAGAGGAGTTTAAAGTCATACTATGCAACATTCTCCCCAAAGCAATGACATCTCTATGGAGACAAGCAAATGATTGACACCCCGCTAGAAAAGTTCCACAGTGAACTTTTAATGTTTTAGAAATGAAGAATGAGTTCACAGTGCAGTTTTCAAACACAGCCAGGAGCGATATCATTTGAAAGGAGACAGAAAGATGAACTGCAAAACTAATGTAAGAATCTCAGACGTTCAGAACAGGGTTAGCCGTTTTATGAGACCCTGTGGGAGAATGGGGTTTTAGTTGTTGCTCAAGAATATTGCATTACCTTATAATTACAGCCTTTGTGAATTTCGTATTAATCTTACAGCGTTAATTTAACCTTTGGCTCCTGCTTTTTAAACTCAGCCGCTCAAGGTTTAGTAAAACGGCTGTAGTTTCCCATTTTAAGATTGTGTTCCATGTTTGTCAGATTAACGTAATGAGAAAGTGATGGAAACGTAGAGCGAGTGCAGGCACGATAATAACATTTCAAACTCTCTGTCGATACTTAGGAATTGATTTGATACTCGATACTGATTCCGATACCACGATGATGATTAAAGGTCCTATATTACACAGCTGATTCTTGTGCGTTATAATGACGTTACCTCCTTCATTCACACATGTTTTTGAACCCTTTATTATTAGTCTGTCTAAATCTCCAAAGCTCAAAATGCTCTGTTCCACCTTGTGATGTCATGAAGTGGTACTTTTGACGTTAACAGCTCCTTTTACTTTCAGTTTAGTAAAGATTGGATTGAAACAAAACACAACTCCAGGTCTGTTTGTGATGAGGAAATATTATAACAGATCAGAAAATAGTGGGCACTTAAAAAAAAACGCTTTTCTTTAGACAATAGAATGTGATTTTCAACATTAAATGGCAGTATTTTCTTTTATATTCCCATGTGGCCTCATCCCTCAATCGTCCAGTAGGTTCCAGGTCTGGGGACGTACAATAGTTTACGTGTCTTATACTTGTTCAGGAAAGATTCATTTCTGTCCCGTGAATGTGACTGTTTAGTATAGATACCTCCTCAAACGCGTTGCTAGTTTTGATACCAGTTCCAATATTGATTATAATCTGATTTTCTACACATTTGACAAGTCTACGCAGAACATTTGAAGCGAAGTCTTTTTGTTTACAGCTGTATTATATCTGATTGTAAAATGATGAATCATCTTGTTTCACTTTGCTCAGTATAAATTGTGTTTCCAGCTCAAACTCGCTCACACTGTTCCTCCTGCTGTCAAATAGTTTTTCCATAAGTGCCTTTTTTTTTTTTTTTCTTATAAGAGGAATGACAAAGACTACGGATTCGTTTGATCAGCTTAAGCACTTGTCAAAATGGCTACCAGTCCACATCTCTATATCTGAACTGTTCCAAAGTTTACAGTTAATACTTTGCCGATGACGTCACCCACATTCCTCAGGGGGTGATGCTAACTAGATACACTGCTCTGTCTAAAGCTCTGTTACTCATGTTAGACTTTAATCTGAGCTTTATTTTAACACAGCTTGACCATAAAGAACTGACTACAACAGATGAGCTGATTTGTGCTGCTAAACAAGTAGCTCTCAAAAACCGTCACACGCTAGCTAGCATTAGCCAACAGTTTTTCCGTTAGTCACGCTCACCTTTTTGTTGAAAATCAAACTCCTAAACTGTATCGTTTCTTTATACAGACTATTCAGACATTTTTGGGCTGTTTTTGCTAATGTGTGCATTGTGTCACCGTGGAAACTGATGAACATTCCGACATCGCACTTTAATAATCTGGTGCTAAACATTTATAATCACACCTGCTCCTGTTTTTAATGTTTTAAATGGACCAATGCTGTTGTATTGTTCTGTATTTTAACAAGACGCTCATGAAAAGGAGAGTCTGAGTGTTATTACTGAGCTCTCCCTGTAGAAATAAAGATTTTTTAAAACTTAAAATAAAAAATCAAAACAAAATACATGCACGCAGAACCTCCCCAGCGTGACGTCACCGCAAAGCACCAATATTTCTTTCCCCAAACACAAGCCAAATACTGTCAGTTATGTTCAGTTATTTTATCGTGGACTTGCTCCGTAGCTTTCTTGATTGCTCCTGTCAACACATAAGTTTTATTATTGTCCAGAGACGAGGCAGCGCTGCGCCGTCACTCATATAACAGGTGAAGATTGTCAAGATGGGCAGAAGAATATGATCTCTCACACTCAGCTGTCAAATCAAATGCACTGCACCTTCAGTCACTCCAGTGTAACGTCTGAGTCCCGTGACATAAGAAACACTTCAAGAAGGCACAGATGGATCAGGCAGATTGCGAAAGTACACCATTTATTGTAGTTATTATGTGATTTTGATTTTTTTTCCCCCCCTTCACAAGTTCAGTTTGTACCGAGCAGACGAGGATGTGCAGTGTTTTAGCTTGGATCATTATTACGCAGCTAGACTTGTGTTTTCAAGGCTCCAGACATGTTTAAATCAGCCCTTTTGTGCTTTTGTGCGCTCTATAGTTCTAATCTCTGACACCTGTGGATCTTTATGTTATAATTTGCACATTTTAAATCACAATATTCATCTAATACGAGTTAATAAAAGAAACAAGTCCGCTGAGTTACGCGTTAGAAAACTGCGGTGCCCAATGGGAGCTGACGTCGCCGTAAATGTCATCACAAAAAAGCGCCGCATGCTGTCAGCGCCCCCTATGGACAGCTGCACATCACACTAGCGAGTAGCACTTTTTTTTTTTCATTTGTCCCTAAATGACTACACAACACTGCAGAATCCTACATGTATCACCAATTAAGAAAATAAAACTGGAGAAGGAAATGCGTACATCACAGTGGGCGTTTACCAATGGAGGTGAAAACAGGGATTGAAAATTGGCTTCTTGAAAATAAGTGATTAAAGATTACTCAAACATGAATCACTCCAAATGCAACTTCAGAGGCTCAATGACAAGAAACAACAAGAATATGGTTATAAAAGCTCTGAAAAGGTCAGTTTGCAGAATAGGTCTGACTTGAAACCAAACAAATAGGGCTAAGAATCACAAGGTACCTCACAGTTTGATATAGAGCGTTTTATAGGTGGTCACAACATAACTCACAACACAAGGCAATATTGCTGTAATTGATGTATTGCGTTTAATTACCAACACTAAATCTTTTTTTTTTTTTTTTTTTTTTAAAATAAACTAAAGTATTAAACCTTTAGTCACAATCATAGCCGCTCTACATGATTCTGGTGTTTTTATTGTGCTATTGTGTCCGTAAATCAAGATATGAACATTAATAACAGACAAATCAGGCGGCTTCTTTCCTCGCAGTCACTAGCATTAGCAGCAGGTTTGATTGACAGCGTTGCTATGTGCCCTCTACTTGCTAAACCAGCGTTGCGGGCAGAAAGGGGCGTTACCTTCTCTTCCCTCACTCCGGATTGGCTCTTTGGTTGCTATGATACTCGCTGTTGGAATTCCTAATATGGAACTTGGCTCCATTTTGACCCCTTTAACTTTTAGCCTTGATGAACTTCATTTGACTAACTCCGAACGCTATGGGTGACGTCACACTCAAGTTTGTGCTGCTAACATTTTAATTCACAAAATGTGCCAATATAATTAAGCAGATTTAAGTTGTACAATATATGAAGGTGCAGCACTTGATAATTATTCTCTTAAAATGTAGAAAAGCACGACAAGTTCCTTTAAAAACCTTGAGCTTTGTTTCTAAATGTGGGTTTGGTTCTCATTGTCATTTTAATCAGGTGCTGCTGCTTCTGCTCTGTCAGATCCCCGAAGTCCTCCTCACTTTTTACTTTTTCCAAATCTGGTCATTTTGCTCTGACCTCTCCGCTCCATAAGGCCGTGTCCCCTCTTGCACACGCACACACACACACACACACAGGCACACACACACAGAAATGCTCAGGATGTTTGTAGCTGTGACTCGGGCAGGTTCAAAGTAATCTGAAAATACTGCACTTCTGTCTCTATGTTCGGATTCTGTGAACTGGAGGGCAGCTTGTTTCTGTTGTGTTATTATTGTATTACACAAAACTGACTGTGAGCTTTATGTCATGTTGTTAAGTTGTACCTTCTCACAGACATACCTGGAGTTGTTTTTTGTTTCATTCACACGTTTAAATAACCCTTTATTATTAGTCTGTAACGTCTCCAAAGCCCAAAATCCACCTTGTGATGTCACGAAGTGGTAGTTTTAAGTTAACAGCTACATTTTACCTTTAGTTCAGTAGAGATTGTCAATTCCAGGACTGAAATCATCCAAATGATTCTACTGAAGGTGTTTGGAGTTAAAAAACACAGTGGAGCACTTCCTGTATTACCACATGACATCACAAGGTGGAACAGAGTGTTTTAGAGAAGAACTCATCTTAAATATGCAGGTTTGAGTGTTAAACATGGCCCCTTTAAATACAAGAGTGTGTATCTAATAATCTGACCAAGTGTCAAACCTCAATGCTTACAGGGCTGAGGTTAATCCCATTTCAAAGGTTGATAGTGCAGACCACTGTTGTGCACTTTGGCAAGACACTTCGCCCACCTTGGATGAGTGTATGTGGTGTGTGAGTAAGTGCTGTTGTTTTAATAGTACAGGTTGGCAGAGTTCCTTCTGTCAGTCAACCTCAGGACTGCTGCGGTTAAAGTGTGGAGTGAATAAATAAATGCTCAAGGTCGGACAACACAAAACAAAGCTTAGGACAAGTTCTTCTGTTCTTTTAAAGGGCTCAGATTACACTATTCTGATCTATGTTATAATGTTGTTTCCTCATCACAAACAGACCTGGAGTTGTGTTTTGTTTCAGGAAATAACAGTACTATATCAAAGATCAGACAATAGTGTATTATGGGCCCTTTAAAGACTGAGGGGATCTGACAGGTCTAGTTATGATCTCATTTCTAGAGTTTAAATGTTTTCAAAAATAAAATGTCACGTAAACAGCTCTGTCTGATGTGAGTAACACGACTCCTTTTGTGACTGTTCACACCTGTGCAGATTTTTGACAAGAATTCATATCCAAAAACGGCTAATTTTTGTGCCAAAGACCAGTAATGAAAGAAAACGCTGTCGACTAAAAGAGCCATTTTAAAATCCCTTGCATTTTGAATAGTTATTTGAAAATCCTAACATCAACTGCCACATGTCCCCAGGTGTTTTCGATTATGAGATTTATTTAATGCATGAAAACACACCAAGAATCAGATCCAAGTATTGGGACAGATAAGAGATTATTTTGTTATTTTGGTGTCAGTGTGTGTGACTATCTGAGCACTCCTCCTTCTTCTGATCCTAAAACTTGTGTGTGTCTGTGTGTGTGTTCTCTTGTGCCCCTGCAGCTCGCCCTGGAGGACCCCGTTCACGCCGTATCACTGCAGCAGGTGGTGTATGAGAAGCTGAAGGCGCAGCAAAGCATGATGGGAGACCAGGGCTTCAGTCTGCTCATGGAGACCGTGGACACAGAGCTGGTGCGACAGCTGCAAGAGTTCCTCCAAGTGCTCTGAGCCTGAACACCCCACACCCACCTCCTCTCCTCCTCTTCTCCTCCTTCACTTTAACTTTAACATGCCTGAACCCCCCTCCAGCACTGCACAGTATCTACTCAAATCACTTGAATTCAGAATATTCGTTTGAGCTGTTTCAGATTGTTTTGGTCAGTTTTTGTTTACTCTAAAGACCTAGAATTGCAGGAAAGGCTTATTTTTATTTATTCACAAGGGAAATTATTTGTACCCAGTAATTGAAAATGTTCATACAGAGCAAGTAGAAAAGTAAGAAATATGTGCTTTCATTTAGAAGCAGATTTATTTAAATCAGACCTATTCTGTAAACTGGACTTTTCAGAACTTTTAATCATGTTCTAGTCGTTTCTTGTCATTGAGCCTCTGAAGTTGTATTTGGAGTGATTCATCTTTAGTCATAAGTTGTTTTTTTTTCAAGGCGCCATTTTGACAATCTACCCCCATTTTCACCTCCACCAGTGACGTACGCACTTTCTTCTCTAGTTTTATTTTCTTAATCGGTGATACTCGTAGGATTCAGCAGCGTCACGTAGTCATTTTGGTACAAATTATAAAAATGTGCTGCTCGCTAGTGTGATGTGCAGCTATCCACAGGAGACGCCAACAGCATGCGGCGCTTTGTTGCCATGATGTTTACGGCGACGTCAGCTCCCATTGTGCACCGCAGTTTTCTAGCGTAGAAGTCAGCAGACAGGTTTATTTTATTAAGTTGTTTTAGATGAATATTGTGATTTAAAATGTCTAAATTATAACATAATGATCCACATGTGTCAGAGATTATAACTATAGAGAGACACAAGCACAATAAGGATGATTTAAAGTGTGGTGTCCTTTGGCAAGACACTTAACCAGCACCTGCGTTTACTGATTTATGCATGAATAAGTCCTTGTTGATATGAATTTCAGTATGAATTTGATATTTTTACCTTTCCTACCATATTTTCTTTTCTTTTTTTATTAAGTATTTGTTGAATTTTAGCTTAAAATAAGAAAATATATTGATTAAAGGTACACTATGCAATCTATCATACATTACAAGTTAGTTACAAGCCTGTTTAATGCACATATTAAACCTTAAACATGTATTCTTACTGTAAGGGGATGGCATCACCGGCTTGTCTGCAGGGAGATGGAAAAGTTTAATGCCATATTTCTCTAAGCGGGTAGCGGACACACCACCAGTAAAGTCACATAGTGCACCTTTAAGTCAAAGTAATTTCGTCACAAAAAGAAAGTAAACAAACCTTGCTCGTTTTATTCTGAATTCAAGTCACCTTTCGTAGATGGTTTTAGCAGCGAGTCTGGAGCTACGCTAACCTCTGCCCATGCTAATGCCTTATCTATACCCACAGCTAGCCTTTGCCACTGTCCTCCCATATTATCCCGCTCTAAGCCCCTCTCTCTATTATCTCAGCTCCTCTGTGTCTTCCTATCAAGATGGACTCCTGGTTTTGCATTCAAATGTAGAGACACCTTTGCATTTTCAGATTACACAACTTCAGCCACCAGAGCTTCCTCTCAGACAGACCCGGGTCTTCTGTCTGAGCGTTCACACGATGGGTCAAATTTCACGTATTTTGTGCCGGTGCCACAGGGAGAACACAGGAGACTCTTTATTTTTGTATGGAAAAGACTGTAGCCGAAACCTGAAGGACCCAAAGCAGTGTTTACAAAATCTATTCTTAAGAGAGAGAACGGTGTCATTTTGTGTGTATATAGTACGGATGATAATGCGCATGTGGAACCTTTTATTTCTACTTTATGTTGACCATTTTTAGAACTAGACAATTCTCATACATGAAAGGTTTAGAGTTGAAATGACTACTGAAACGAGTGATGTGCAGAATGAGAGTGGAACCACATTTCATTGTAAATACAAAACTGCTGCTAATACTCGGTGTGTCTGAGCACTTTAGTAACCAAAAAACTGTATCACATTTAAAGGGCCCATATTACGCTGTTTTCTGATCTGTTATAATGTTGTTTTCTCATCACAAACAGACCTGGAGTTGTGTTTTGTTTCAGTCACGCATGTTCAACACACAAATCCTGTACATTTAGTCTGAGTTCTTCTCTCAAACTAAAAACGCTCTGTTCCACCTTGTGATGTCATGTGGTCATACAGGAAGTGCTCCACTGTGTTTTTAAACTTCGTACACCTTCACTAGAATCATTTGGATGATTTCAGACCTAGAATTGCCAATCACCACTGAACTAAAGTAAAAGGAGCTGTTAACCATAGACTGTATATATAAATGGACTTAGCTAACCTGCTAGCTGTCGTGTTCCAAATAAGAAGTGATCATGAGTGCCCTTCGGCTTCATCGATTCTGGCTCCAATTTACTTTACATTGTCATTTTGGTCTTAAAATTTTCGTATTAACCCGCTCCACATGATCCTGGTGTTTTTATTTCACTATGGTGTCCTTAAATCAAGATATGAACATTAATAACAGACGACTCAGACCCCTTCCCCTGCAGTCGCTCCCAATAGCATTAGCAACGGGTTTGATTGACAGCGTTGCTAAGTGCCCGCTCCCTGCTAAATCAGTGGTGCAGACGGGGAGGGTTGTTAACTTCAACAACCTCGCTCCAGATTGGCTCTTTAGTTGCTATGATATTCGCGGTCCAAGTTCCAAATATGGAACCGGGCTCCAAATTGGCCCCTATAACTGCAGCCTCGATGAGCTTCATTTGACTGGAGCCGAACGCGATGTGTGATAGTCCATTTCTTTATACAGTCTCTGCTATTAACATGAAAAGTACTGCTTCATGACATCACAAGGTGGAACAGAGCATTTTGAGCTTTGCAGATGTAGACAGACTAATAATAAAGAGTTACTCAAACTTGTGTGAATGAAACAAAACACAGCTCCAGGTCTGTTTTTGAGGAGGTATCAACATTATAACATGACTTATAAGAGTCCGTTTTGTGTAATACAGGACCTTTAAAGTGCATATGACAGGTTAAACTACGTACTTCGCTAAAACACCGTTAACACCATTGGTTTAAGTTTTTATTAAAATGTTTTATAATTTTACTTCCTGGTTGGACACGTGCTCCAGATGTGACATACGCAGAGGAAATCCCATAACTTCCATGACGTTGAAAACATGTTAACCACAGCAAAATATATGTTTGCACAAATAAAAATAAAATAACACCTTTATTTTGTTAAATGAAGGTTTAAATGGTCAGAAAAATGCCTTCCTTGTCGTAAATCGTCTGTGTTTTGGATTTTTGGTGTTGATGACTTAAGTAGAGGTCTTCTGTTTTATAACTACTTCTACTTCCTTTATTTTTGTTTTGTGTTTTTTTTTTCTTTTCTTTTCCTCTGTTTCTCCACTAACTATCAGAATAATTATAAAAAACATGAACCTGTCATTTGCACTTTAAATCCTATAAATGTCCTGACAGCTGCTCGATCACGGGGGGAGTGGCTGTGAAGTGCGGACTAAACCAGCCGACTGCGTCACCTTTCCACCCACATCACAAAGTGTCATTATAATTTGAATATAAACTTTATGAGCTTGTCAGTGTATATAAATTGCAAAGGATTCTGGGTATAATTTGACAAAAGTGCAAGTGAAAATGTAACAGAAATGGAAACTTGTAAAAGCTTGAATGAAATGCTCTTAATTAAATACAAGTGTTGTGCAGTTTTGTTCAATGGGGACATTTTAAAGCCGCTATCTGCAAGTTTATTTGACGTTTTTCAAAAGACCCCTCCCCCTCACCTGGCCCCTCCCCCTTCACTCATCTGGGTCATGTTCAGATCATAGACTGTATAAAGAAGTCGACTAAGACGGACATTTTAAGACCAAATTGACGAGTCTGACAGCAGCAGTTACAGACAGAAGAGCCACAGTTTTTCGATAGAAAGACGAGACTTATTAAGTGACTTGAACTTTGTTATAATGTAAAAAACACATATTTGGAGGAGCATTTTACCATTTTAAGTTGTCAGCAAAAAAGTTAAGTTGCAAATTGCTGCAAAACAGATTCCCACCTAGAACTCTCCTTGGTCATTTACATGTTTTTCAATAATTATAATACATTTACCTGTTGGTAGAATAGTTGTTTCTGTTTTGTTTTGTTTTCTCTTAAGCCTTGTTCGTTTCCACAGCTACCTGCAGTCTGAGGAGGTCTCAAATGCCCTTAAAGGAAAGCAGCACTTGCACTTCCATACATAATTTATGACTTAAAGGTGCTCTGTGTAACTTTTCTGGTTAGGCCTGCCAACTGCATGTCCCCATGGAAATGTTATTGCTCTGCCCGGAAAGAAGCCTTGTTTTTCAAAGTGTTTTTGAAGAATAAAAACACCTGTAATTAAATAAATGCCAGATAGACAAGTTTAATGCTCTACTGGGGAAAATTTGTGGGCAAATCTCCTTGTCAAGGCCTGAAGTCGTTAGATCTTAGAAGCTAAGCAGGGCCGGGCCTGGTTGGGATTTGGATGGGAGAGAGCGCTGGGACTCTCAGGTGCCACAGTGGGGTGCCAGTGGGAAAAACTGTTGTGTCCTTGAGCAAGACACTTCACCCATACTGCCTAGTCTGAAAGGAGTGTGAGTGTAGGTGATGGTGCAGATTGGCAGCCCCACTTCTGTCAGTCTGTCCCAGAGCAGCTGTGACTACAACAGCAGGAGTGTAGAGTGAATAAATAACGCACCGTAGAGCATCTTTGAGTGTCTAAGAGTGCTATATAAAAACAACAAATTATCATTATTATTATTATTCAAAATTCGGAGGAAAAACGGTGACATCTCCATGTAGCAGGTGGCGTGCCCTCTTCCAAAAAAGTTACATGGTGCACCTTTAAGACCCCAAAATCTCATTAAAACCACATGAAACCATAATGTGTCCTCTTTAAACATCTGTACATTTGAACATATTTTCCACTGCTGTTCTCATTGTGGCATTTCAACATTGACATTTTGTAAAAGCAGTTCTTCAGTGCATTTTACTGGCACTGGCGTCTTACACAGACAGAGGACAACAGGAAGGATACACTCTCTGTGTACTCACCACAGACATTATAATCATTTCTATACAATTGTTAAGTCCACTTTGATTTGGAAATAACTGAATACCTCTAAAATGCCATTTTATGCTCTTTTAACAATGCAAAACAAAACTAATGGCATTAAAGAGCAGCAGCATTTCTATATTTTTGCCTTGACAAATGTCCTTGTGTTAGTCCTGCTTGTTTCTCCAGTGTGTGGCTCTGTTCTGAGGTAAAACAGGTTCACCTCACACCTCCTCCTGATGTACTGTTCCTCGCTGGGAGAAGGCTCTTTGGCTTTGTGCCTTTACGAAGAAGATCCGAGAATAGAGGAGGAAAAGATTGAGGATTGGAGAGGAGACGCATGCTCCCAGCTGTCCCTGTATTTCAGGTAGGACAGGTGCAAACTGTGAACTCAACAAGAATTCACTGCAGCGTAACAATTTTATAAGTCCTCCAAAGCCCACCCCTCTTCCCCGCTCACTCTCCCCTTTAGTCCTCCAGACCACACCCCTCCTCCTCCCTCCTTACCTCTTTAGTCCTCCAGACTCCAACCCTCCTTCTCCCTTAGTCTCCAATTTACTCCTCCAAACCCCAAACTTTTTACCCCCTCACTGTCCCCCTTAGTCATCCAGACCCCATCCCTACTCCTCCCTGACTCTCTCTCATCTCCTCGTCCCTCCTCCTCCCTACTCTCCTCTTTAGTCCTCCAAACCCCGTCCCTCCCCGCCCCTCACTCTCCCCTTTAGTCCTCCAAACCCCACCCCTTCTCCCCCTCATTCTGCCCTTAACTCCTCCAGACCCTCCTCACCCCTTTAGTCCTCCAGACCCCGTCCCTCCTCCTCCCTCTCTCTCCCTCCTCCTCGTCCCTCCTCCTCCCTCACTCCCCCCTTTAGCCCTCCAAGCCCCACCCCTTCTCCCCCCTCATTCTCCCCTTTACTACTCCAGACCCTCCCCCTCTTTACCCCTTTAGTCCTCCAGACCCCGTCCCTCCTCCTCCCTCTCTCTCCCTCCTCCTCATCCCTCCTCCTCCCTCACTCCCCCCTTTAGCCCTCCAAGCCCCACCCCTTCTCCCCCCTCATTCTCCCCTTTACTACTCCAGACCCTCCCCCTCTTTACCCCTTTAGTCCTCCAAACCCCATCCCTCCTTGCCCCTCACTATCTCCTTTAGTCTACCAGACCCCTGTCCCTCTCCCCCCACTCTCCCCTTTAGTCCCCCAGACCCCTTCCCTCCTCCTCCCTCACTCTCCCTTTTAGTCCTCCAAACCACACCCCTTCTGCCCCCTCATTCTCCCCTTTACTCCTCCAAACCCTCCCCCTCTTAACCCCTTTAGTCCTCCAAATCTCACTTTCCCCCCCTCATTCTCCCCTTTACTCCTCCAGACCCCACCCCTCCTCCCTCTCCTCATCCCTTTAGTCCTCCAGGCACTCCCCGTTTAGTCCTGCTGGCCTCTTGCTCTGTCCAGATCAGAGGACAGGACATAACTCCAGTGTTCCCCAGAGTGACCCTGTCTGTCCTAAGTGCTTCACAATGAATAAACTGTGGCCCTGGAGTGGCTCAAGTGCAAAGAGCGATTTCACATTCCCCAGTCGTCTCGCTCCTCGCTGACACCACCGGGCCAATATTGAGTGTTAATTACTAACCTTGTTTTGATTTGTAGCTAAACTTGTGCAAGCCCTGTAAAAGTAAGTAAGATATTGGCTCATAGTAACACATTTCTGCTTCATTTTTAATAGAATCTCTCTGGTGCCTTTAATTCAGTCAAAATTTGCAATTCCAGGGCTGAAATAATCTAAATCAGGGTTGTCCAATCTACGGCTCCGGGGCCAAATGCAGCCCTCAGACCAGTTTTGGTTGGCCCTCATGCCTCCTCCTAAACTGGCCTAATTGATCAGGAAGGATTTTTTCTACAAACTTAAAAGATTCTACCTCTATAACCTGAATAACATCACATTGCATCGTGACACAGACCTAAAAATAATCTTCCAAGTCGTATTAAAGGTGCAATGGCCTCGTCAGATCTGTGTTAAATGCACCGTTTGACTCGCTGTATCAACACTGGTCTGTGGCCCTCTGCTTCACATATGTTTCAGTATGCGGCCCCCGGTGAAAAAAGTTTGGACACCCCTGATCTAAATGATTCTAGTGAAGGTGTCTGGAGTTTAAAAACACAGTGCAGCACTTCCTGTATTACCACATGACATCACAAGGTGGAACAGAGTGTTTTCAGTTTGAGAGAAGAACTCATCTCCAGGTCTGTTTGTGATGAGGTAACAGCATTATAACATGGTTTAAACGTCACAAAAGTTACATTTGCATAATATGTGACCTTTAAACGTTCCTGTTGAATATATAAAAATAAATGTAGAAAATAGAATATGTTTATAGCCCAACAGCGGGTCAGAGTCCATCCCAATCTGAATGTTATTGTCTAGTTTAGTGCAACACTCTGGCACTTTTCTGAAATCCACAAGCCTTCATTACCCACAATTCAGCTTTCATCACTTATGTTTTTCATATGTAAAATGGGCCTCACAGGGATATACTTTGGACGCTTACCTGTCACTTGTTTACCGAGGCGCTAACATTGTGTTGACAGCGCGTGGGTGGCGTCGATTCTGATTACAGATGGCATCTCTGGCCGGCCGGGCAGCAGAAGCATGTAATTAAAACTTTGAGGTCCATAACTTGGGGACTCGCATTCAAACTACGGTATAAAGTATAGCACCTCTTCGCTAACCACAAATGTGCAAATACAGGAAGTTCACTCATCAAAAATACAACGCAGACAATGTTGATTAATGGGTTTAATATGGCAAGTGGGATGCGTTTCCACGGCGATGGATTTTAAAGTGCCTGCAGATCTTAGCCATTCATCACAATTGCTCTGGTTACCCAATAGGGGGAGGTCTTTGCCACCTGCACCGCGGAGGGGAGTCTGCGAGGACATGCAAGTCTCAAAGTTCATTCAACAGTTTGTTTATAATAATTGAGTCTGTTTAAAACTTTTTCAGCTTTTCAGTAGAACTCCAAGAACTATTTCTGAGTGATTCTACTGTATAAGAACTTACATAATTATGGACTGGGTTTAAAGTGTTTTCTAAGATATTAAAGTAGCTGTATGTCGCCTGCAGTCTCCTCATTTAAAGGGCCTGTATTACACAGAACTGACTCTAGTGAGATTTAAACCACGTTATAATCCTGTTACCTCCTCAAAAACAGACCTGGAGTTGTGTTTTGTTTCATTCACACATGTTTGAGTAACACTTTATTATTAGTCTGTCTACATCTCCAAAGCTCAAAATGCCCTGTTCCACCTTGTGATGTCATGAAGTGGTAGTTTTCAAGTTACCAGCTCCTTTTACCTTTAGTTCAATAGAGATCAGCTGTTCCAGAGCTAAAATCATCCAAATGATTCTAGTGAAGGTGTATGGAGTTTAAAAACACAGTGGAGTATTATCTGTATTACCACATGACATCACAGAGGGAACAGAGTGTTTTCTGTTTGAGAGACGAACTTAGCCTAAATTTGCAGGTTTCTGTGTTAAACATGTGTGAATGAAACAAAACACAATTCCAGGTCTGTTTGTGATGAGGAAACATTATAACATTGATCAGAAAACTGTGTAATATGGGCTCTTTAAAAAAAAAAAGTTTGCTTTAATCACATCTAAACCTGTGTTTCCAGTTCCTTAACCTGCAGATAGACAAAACACACACACAGGTTGTCATTCTCAGTGTATGGACAGGCATCTTGTGGAAGCTCAGAACACCAGAATCAAAACACCAAATTTTAAGAAACGTGGCCAACATGTCCAATGCTTTTGTAATATCAGCATTATAATTGCTCTAGCAGTTGCTCGGTTGGTAGAATGTTTGTCCACTGATTTGAAGGTTGATATAAACACGACATAAACATCATTGGTTGAGCGATCAGATCCACATGAAGTCTGTCGTTGTGTCCTTGGGCAAGACACTTAACTCAAATCACCCCTAGTGTCAGTGTACACTGATGTATGAATGTGTGTGTGAATGGGTGAGTGGTTCCTTGACGTAAAGCGCTTTGAGCTTTGGCGGCAGAAAAATGCTATTAAAAATATGACCATTTACCATCATTAAAATCAGTAATTGACTTGAACAAGCCTTCTCTGTATGTGGGGGCACAGAGATCAGAAAAACATGGCTGCCACTATGATCTGACAAATTATTAAACAGAATATATCAAATTTATATATAAGTATAAATATTAATGTGATAGCAAACATCTGAGTGAAAGGTGTGTGATGTCTCAGTCGTGCAGGGAGAATCCATGTCAAAACAAAAGTTCAAATCTGTCAAATGGAGAAAAGTTCACTCTAAAACCTCTGAACCTTTGTCCAGTCAACCATTTTGATTTCTTTTCTTTTTCTGTCTGAGTGAAAGGATCAGATGGAGATCGTGGATTCCTGTATGACTTGCAGACTTGGGACAGCCGTGCACAGTGAAGCCAGTCCCACTGTAAGTACTACTACTACTACTACTGTAAGTACTACTCTCACATTCTCAACTTCAGCTGCTCTGGCCACATCAGTAATGGAGTTATTGGGAGCAGTCTTTTTTCTCCATATAACTGGATTTATCAGATTAGGTTGGACGGTTTTATGAGTTTGTTATTTTTGTTTGTGGCTCTGGAATCGTTATTCCTGTTTGAAACCTCATGGTCCCTGCTTTATTTCTCCTTTTATACTTATCATTGATTTTACATCATATACTGGATGCTGGATTTCCCTTTGGATCAAGAATCCATCTAATGTGCCTGAATTACGCTGTCATTTATTCATTCTAACTTTATTTACTTTTTGGTCTCTGGATCAACAACTCACAAAGTCATTTAAAAGTATTGTAAACCAGTTACCAGTAGATCCACACTTGAAACGCTGATACTAACTCTAACCGCAATGTTTTTTTCTGCAAATCTGTCACTATTTTTATGGACAGAGTATTTACCATAGTACTACCACAGTGGAAGTGTCTTGCCCAAGGACACAACAGTAGACACAGTTTGTGGAGGGGATTAAACCCCTTTACCACTTAGCTACTGCTACCCTGATGTGATTAAAAGTTCCAAAAAGTCAGTGGGACTTATAATTACTTCTACTTTTTCTTTCATTCTAATACATTTTTTCTCCAAATGATTTCTGTCAGCTGACGTCTCATTAGCAACATTCCTCTCTGTCCTGTTGGTTTGACCCCTGTATTGATCATGTGACTTCTGTGATGCGTGCAATTAGCTTTTCACAACCAAACGACCCCACTGTCTTCACTTATTTGCAATGTATTTTCCAGACGTGCTGCTTCCATAGACTGTTCATATAAATGGACATATCAAACCTGCTACCCCCCTCAACCCAAAATAGGAAATGATCACCGTCGCTTGTCCAGCTCCATTGACTCTCCAATTCACTTTCTATTGAAAAACTGTGGCCCCTCTCTCTGTAACTGCTGCTGTTTTGTTATTTGGGTGTGAAAATGTTCATATTAACTCGCTCTACATGATACTGGTGTTTTTTATTTGGCTATTGTGTCCATAAATCAAGATATGAACATTAATAACAGACAAATCAAATGCCTCCTTTCCCCGAGGTCACTCCCACTAGTGTTAGCAACAAGTTTGCTCTCAGCGCCCACTCCGTGCTAAAGCAGCGGTGCGGATGGGAAGATTTGTTGCCTTTAACAACCTGGCTCCAGATTGGTTCTTTACTTGCTGCAACATGGTCAAAATTGTAAATATGGAAGTCATCTCCAAATTGGCTCTTATTGGCCGAGCCTCGATGAGCTTCATTTGACTGGAGCTGAACGTCATGTGTGACGTGACACTCCCTCGGTCCACTTCTTTATACAGTCTATGGCTGCTTCCTGTCCAGAGCCCCATAGGAAATCACAGACTCCATTTTGTCTTTTGTCCCACTTGTAACTCCAGAGAGGACTTCTAATGAGACGTGGAAGACATTGACGTGGCCATTAGTCCTGTCATTAAAAAGCAATCAGTTTAAATAAAGACGGGATTAGGATGTGCAAAAAGTTTGAGTCCATCGTTTAATGAGAATGGACAGTTTCTAAAAATGGACCTGAATGTAATGGGAAAAGTGGCGCTCGCTACAGTCCAGTAATATGAAGTTTGTAATATTGATTAAAATGCCAGGTTTAATTAAGGCGCCAGTGCCGGAATATTCTCTGCTTTATGGGAAAAATCTGAATGGTTCTAGATTTTATAAAGTGAAAAGAAAGTTGTGATTCTCATCCCTGTGTGTCTGTGGGTGAGACTAAGGCCTAAAGCATCTTAATGTGAAGTATTAAATCTATATGTTTCATGCAGAGGGTGTTGCTCAGTGCTTGGTGTCAGTATCACTAATGCCGTATTTATGGTGGATCCATGTGACAGGGAAAATGCTTGGAAGGGCATCTGGCTCAAATCATATAATCATTATAAAGGTACTGGCCATAGCCTGTATAAAGAAGTGGACTAAGTGAGTGTGACGTCACCCATAGTGTTCAGCTCCCGTTAAATGAAGCTCATGGATGCTAGAGCAGTTATAGGGGCCAATCTGGAGCTGAGTTCCATATTTGAAATTCTGACCACGAGTATCATAATAACCAAAGAGCCAATCTGGAGAGAGGCTGTTGAAGGTAATTCCCTTTCCGCCCACACCTCTGGTTTAGCAGGGAGCGAGCATTTAGCGACGCTATCGATCAAACCTGTTGCTAACACTAGCGGGAGCAACCTTGGGGAAAGAAGGTTCATATGTTGAGTTACAGACAGAATAGCGAAAATGACGAACCTGACAGACCAAAATAAGACCAAATTAAGACCATAGAAAGTGAATAGGAGCCGAAAGTGCGTCCATGCTCACTTCCTATTTGGAACGCAGCAGCTAGCAGGTCTATATATACAGTCTATGGGTACTGTTAAGTTTCACTTTATCATCCCCATAGGGAAATTCGTCCTCTACATTTGACCCATACTTTGATGCCGTTGGGGCAACTTGTCAGGAGCAGTGGACCCATCTCTAGATCTTAGGTTAAGATACACTTTATTGTCTCTGTAGAAAATGTGTGCTCTGCATTTGACCCATCTTTAAGTGAGCACCGCAACACAATGTTTGAGGACCCTTCTCCTGATCCTGATTTAGTCTTGGCCTGGACCGCCTTAGTTGGACCATTTTACCTATGGTTCAGATTTTAGGTTGATGGGGTGATTGAGTGTCTAAAAGAAACCCACCAAGACACAGAGAAAACATGCAAACTCCACACAAAAAGGCTGCCTGGGAGTTGAACCTGGAACCTTCCTGCTGTGGGGCGATAGTACTACCCTTTATAGCCTTTTATAACCAACAAAACTGCTTCCTTTTCAATTTTAGCATTCCTCATTTAAGACCTGTTAGTTGACAGTGAACAGTGCATTTTTTACATTTGGGCCTGACTGTGCAGCGTTTGAAAATGTTTGAGAAAAGTTGAGAAAAATGAGAGGGAGTTTGGGAGGACTCCATCTCTGCTTTGAAAGAACTGGAGTGTTACTTCCAAAGGCAGCGAGTGTGACAGAGCCAAAGCAGCACATTCATCAGAGCGACCACAGGTGAACAGCACTCCAGCCCCAGAATCACACCTTATGTAACAAATGGAGGAGGCCCACACTGATTCACATTCATTTTCTCGGCTAATTTGAACGCCACTGGTTTATTTGACTGGAGGTCGTTTGAGAAAATGAACTTGGCGAGCTCTTGATGCTTATCAGAGCACTAGGAGGTGAACAAGGTTGAAATGCCAATATGAACTTGTCATTTTTCGATGATCCTTCTCCAACCCTTGACATCTGATTAAATTTGTGGATTAATTTATGACAGAAAAAATGTATAATGTTTTAAAAAAAAGTCCTGACCTGGAAAAGAGTTCAGCTGTTTCCACTTGTGTCGTCTTAACAGCCAGTTTCCTCGGTCAAATGAATAAGTTCCTGTATTAGATGTGAATATTTAGGACAATTATTCTAATCCAGTGACTGCTCCTCTGTGTTTTTAAACTCCACGCACCATCTTTTCATCATAATCATTTCAAGGCTCAAAAACTCTAGCAGTTAGAATTTTAGCCTCATTTTCACTGCTCCAAGTCCTTGCGCCCTCTGCAGACAGTTGCATTATGTTCATTTAAAAACAGAGGGTCAACCACCTGCTTCTGCTGCTGCTGTTTCCATAGAGATTCTATGGCTTTTTTCCAATATTTCATATTACAGCATTAATCATATCATATCATTAATCATAGCATAGTCATATCGATCTTCAATTCGTCCATTTTCTTCCGCTTATCCGGGGCTAGGTCGCAGGGGCAGCAGTCTGAGCAGGGACTCCCAGACTTCCCTCACCCCAGACACGTCCTCCAGCGGGACCCCAAGGCGTTCCGAGGCCAGCCGAGAGATGGCGTCTTCCCCGGGGCCTCCTCTCGGTGGGACATGCCCGTCATATCGATCTTTCATCCGTTCAACTAAAGATGTTTTAATCGTTTGAAAAGGCTTTGAAGCCGCTCGCCTCTCCACAGATCATGGCCGGGTGGTGTCCCCTGCTTGCCCCCGTAGAGATAGATATGTTTAATGCTGTCCTGTGGAACATTCCAGACATAATGAAGTTACACAGTGCACCTTTAAAGGGCCCATATTATGCTATTTTCTGATCTATGTTCTAATGTTGTTTCCTCATCACAAACAAACCTGGACTTGTGTTTTGTGAATGAAACAAAACACAACTCCAGGTCTTAAAACATGACTTAAATCTCACAGGAGTCAATTTTACTTAATATAGGATCTTAAAGCTGTAAAATCTGTTTACGTGTCCAGCCAGAACAACACACTTTGACAAAACTTTACAAATAATTATGGACCTGGAACTGTATCCTGTCTTCCGTTTTGAGTTGGACATGATTGACGGGCGGATTAACCAATCAGAGAAGCGTGTAGTCTGTTCATGCCAAAACAAACATGGCGGCTTTACGAGTAAAAAAGGCCAAAAACAACACAGACGACAGAGAAACAGCGTGGATTTGAGTAGAATTAACAATTAACGCACAAACTCTTTATATCAAGTTAAAGAAGTTACATATTTTGTTCTGAATGTTACAACAATTTGACTGGAGCCGAACGCGATGGGTGACGTCACACTCACTTAGTCCATTTCTTTATATAGTCTATGGTTGAAGGTGGAAAAGCGCTATATAAAAAATGTGTGGGTTGGAGGTCCTAAAATGCAGGAGGGACTGTCTCGTCTTAAGAAAAGTTCGAAACTTGAAGGCGGAGGCAGCGTTTGGACCTTTAAAGGTCTTTATTAGAACCTCAATGATTTCCTAAGGCTTTTGTGTTCTCCAAATGATCCTATCGCAGTAAGCTTCAATGTTATTTCACTTTGGCTTATTTCAAACACATAAACTGAGCGGTGACATTGAGATATGAAAAACATACACCTCATCTCCTCCATCTGTGTTATCATATTGTGCATGTTGTAAAGGGTAAATGGGCAGAATGCAGGAAGTGGTTTGATCGTGTTCTGAATCTGCCCTAATCCCCTCAATTGTCTCGAACAGGGAGCCAAAGATAAGGCGTAGGTCGATATAGCTTGTATTTAAAACGAGTGCAGCTGTGGCTTATCTCTGCTGTTTTAAAACTCGAAACGAAACGGCGTCTTATCGGTTATTTAAAGGCACTCGGAGCAAGGTGAACCACAAAAGCATAAGAAAGGAACGCACGGGTGAATGCTAGCAGCAGGTGGGATATGGAGCTGTTTTAAAAGCGGAGGTACAGGAGAAAACCCACTCCACATGAATGAGTGTGAACAAATAGAGCCACACACAGAGGAAAAGAGACTGAACCTGGGAAACGGCCGATAGGTTGGGTTTATGAGTGCCTCAGATCCAGAATACACAATGTCCTCCAGCTCAGACGGGTGTGATTGACAGGTGGATTAGCTAATCATCTAAGTGTACTATTAAAGGAACATGTGCATCTCTGTAATCCCTCAGTCGTCCAGGTCTGATCCATAGCAAAAGACAAAGTTTAAATCTGTCAACTGGACAAATCGTTGTTGGAGTGAAGACGTTTCGCTGCTCATCTTCAGTTCTGGTCAGATTACTGGTGGACACTGCCGTATGTTTATTTGAAGGGAGGAGCTAACTACACTGAAACTGTAAACAGCTATTGTCTCCAGTTTCAGCCTTTCATGGCCCTATTCAACATTTAATGGCCCTCCTATTGTTCTCTGTTGCTTCAGGAACTGTATGTAAGATTTAGCTTTTAAATTTCATAAATGTTTAAACCAAATATAGCTCTTATTGGTGACATTTTAATGCTGATTTATTCTTAAAGCAGTGAAGATTATGGCCAAGTTGTTTGTTGTAATTTGGTGCTTTGGTTCAAGGCGATTATCCAATCAGGAAGCAGAAAGAGCATCACATGACTCTTTCTGATCTGAATCCTCACTAATTTAACTCCAGCACCTGTACTACACAGTTTTGTAAAGTAAAAGTACACATACCGGAGCAAAAAAAAAAAAACTTAAGTAAGAGTAATTAAGGACCTGTTTAAAAATGCACTACACAGAGTAAAAATTAAGTATTTTGTGGACATTTGGAAGTCTTATAAAGCTTCAAATGTAGTGATTTTGATAAAGATCTGAGCTGAATTTTGTTCGAGAGAAACAAATGAAATTATGTTTTTTTCCCTGTTTTTGTTGATATATTTTTGTTGCTCAGATTATGAACATGTTAAAAATAAACCCTCAGCCTTTTCAGCAGGTCTCACACAATAATAAAAACTACTTTTACTTTACTTTTACAGGCCAGTTAAAAATGTAATGCAGTAGAAAGTACAGAGACCTGCTCTCAAATCTAGTGAAGTAAAAGTAAAAAGTGTCCACTGTAAAATCTATTTAAGTAAAGTACACATACCTAAAAATTTTACTTAAATATGGTACTTTACAACTTTTACTTTGTTATGTTCCACCGCTGCCTGTAGCCAATCATGAATCAGTGCTGGTGCAGCCAACCTCCAGAATTGACTCAGCTCAGTGAGTCTATTCTGGAGGATCTGACCTTCACATGAGGTTTGTCCATTGACGATGAGTGTTTGGAAAGTTCAGTTGTGATCGTACTTTTTACTTTACCTTTTTTAAAGTCAGTACGAACACAGGCTAAATATAATTTCTTTATTGCTTTTTTGTTGTTGTTTATCTTTATTGTTTCTTTATTGTGCCCTATTGTGCTTGTGTGCCCTCTGTAGTTATAATCTCTGACATCTGTGGATCATTATGTTGTAATTTACACATTTTAAATTCCATTATTAATTTAAAACGACTTAACAGAAGAATCAGATCCACTGACTTCCACTTTAGAAAACTGCGGTGCCCGATGGGAGCTGACGTCGCTGTAAACGTCATCACAACAAAACACTGCATGCTGTCAATGTCTCCTGTGGATAGCTGCACATCACACTAATGAACAGCACATTTTTTTCATTTGTACCAAAATGGCTACACGACGCTGCCAAATCCTACGAGTATCACCGATTAAGAAAATAAAACAGAGGAACTATGTACGTCAGTGTGGGCGTTGACCAGTGGAGGTGAAAACAGGAGTCAAAATGGCGTCTTGAAAATACGCGATTAAAGATTACTCAAACATAAATCACTCCAAATACAACTTCAGAGGGTCAACAAGAAGAAACAACAAAAACATGGTTAAAAGCTCTGAAAAGTCCAGTTTGCAGAATAGGTCTGATTTAAAGCTGACATTTGATTATTGGACTTACAGCACAGCCTTCCTTCACTGCATCAACTGTGAAACACTTTTGTCATTATCCCCCTGGTGATGGTCGACTGTTATGAAACCACTTGGACCTTTCAGAGCAGTGGACACCAGGTCAAGACCACCTGACCTGAGGACTTTGCCTTTTCTACCTGTTTTTAGGTTGATGTGGTGAGCGTCCAGAGCATACCCACATGCAGAGAACATGCAAACACAGACACAGCAGCTACTCAGCCAGCCACAAAACCAATATAGCAATAAATAAAATATAATTCATTTGTGTTGTGTCTGGGTCTGCTCCCACACGCTCGTCGCTGTGTCTCCTGTGACTTGGTTAAACAGCCCCTCGCTGTTACACATTATATTAATGTCTGTCCCCTCTGCTATTTTCAGACCAAAACACCATCACATTACCTCACAGCTCCAGGACTGGCTCCTGTTTGGGGGAAATAAAGTATATAAATTTAAGAAGATAAAATTGAAACAGGTGATAAAAGGCGGTCTCCATGGTGACGTGTCCTACCGGTTTATCTGAGGTCGATTCAAGTTGAATAATGGCCATTTGTTCTGTTTATATGCTGCTCTGTGTAAACATAGCCACTTATTGTGCATAAAAAGCCTTATATTTTTGTTCAACTTGCACAATGTTGTCTGAGATTTGTTCTATTTTAGATTTTAGTTTTATCTTTATTTAGAGGGCACCTTTATATTGTTTTGCTGTTTTTGAACTGTGTTGCAACCATAGACTGTATATACAAATGGACAAAATAGGAAGTGATCGCGGGCACACTTCCTGCTCCATCGACTCTGGCTCCAATTCACTTTACATTGAAAAACTGTGGCCCGTCTCTCTGTAACTGCTCCTGTCAGACTCGTCATTTTAGTCGTATTAATCCGTTCCACATGATACTGTTTTTATTTTGCTATGTCCCTAAATCAAGAATATATGAACTTTAATAACAAACAAATCCAGGCTCCTTCTTTCCCTGAGGTTTCTCCCGGTGGGGTTAGCAACAGGTTTGATTGACAGTGTTGCTAAACACTCGCTCCCTATTAACCCAGCGGTGCAGGTGAAGAGGGGTGTTACCTTCAGCAGCCTTGCTCCAGATTGGCTCTTTGGTTGCTGTGATACTCACGGTCGGAATTCCAAACATGGAACTCTACTCCAAATTGGCCCCTATAACTGTTAACCTCAGTGAGCTTCATTTGACTGGAGCCGGACGCTGTGGGTGACGTCACACTCACTTAGTCCACTTCTTTATACAGTCTATGGTCTTCTGTGATAGAATTCTGGCCCGTCCTGCAGCTCAATTTTATACAATAGAGTGGTAGCAAAAGACGAAGTTTAAATCTGTCAGCTGGACAAATCATAGGAGTGAAGACGTTTGGCTGCTCATCCAAGTCACTTCTTCAGTTCTGGTCAGATTACTGGTGGACACTGCCTTATATCTATCTGAAGGGAGGAGCAAACTACACTGAAACTGTAAATAGCTATTGTTTACAGTTTCAGCCTTTAATGGCCCTATTCAAACTTTAATGACCCTCCTGTTTTCTTTTGTTTCAGGAACTGTATGTAAGATTTTGAAATCAATAAAATAACAAGCAGGACATGTTTAAATCAAATATAGCCTTACTGGTGATATTTTAATGCTGATTTATTCTTAATTACAAGTTGTTTGTTGTAATTTGGTGTTTTGGTTTAAGACGATTATCCAATCAGGATATCTGAAGGGAGGAGCTAACTACACTCAAACTGTAAACAGCTATTGTTTAAATGCCCAACCTGTAATAGTCCTTTTATTGTTAGAGCAGTGTTTGCCCCTTGAGGTACTCGAGCAGTTACTAGGGAGTACTTGGAATGGTTTCAGATTTTAAAACATAACGTTGATTGTCATCTTTACACCTGAATTTTTCTGGATCAGTATCATTACAACAATATAATATAACGTGAGTAAACAGATTTATGATACTGAAGAAGTTCTAGTGCACATGTTAGGAAGTATTTGAAACATCAGACAAAGCGTAGGGAGTCCTTGAGACAAAAAAGGTTGAGACCTACTTCTATAGATATTCTAAATGCTGTTTCACCTTTATAAACGAACCCAGAGTCCGGGAGTGAGTGAGAGATTGAAGCGTTATTAGGTTGGAAACCTGCTGTAGCTGTAGCTCGTGTAATGCAGCAGCCTCTTCATGCTACAGCAGATTAGCTTCCCTTTACGGGCGTTTTTCTAATATGTTTTTTGCGATGGAGCCGAGCCAGGTAAGGACGCAGGCAGCTCTCAGACACTTTCACAAGGAGAGGATTAAGAGGAGAGACTTTTAAGACTCAACTTCCCTTCAGTGAGATTATAGCGGGATATTAGGCTCTTCCATTTAACCACTATAGCTATCACAGGTTTGGGTTTGTGTTCCACTCGCCTTAAATCTGAAAAGTTTTGTTACCGGGAATGGCTAAATAAGGAAACTGGGCTGGAAGTTTTAGATGTATTTGTAAACTTGAATTCTACTGACACGGCATTCCTGGGGTACTTTTGGCTTGTTTCCACTTTACCTAATTAACTGCAAAGTGTTCATCAAGTTTGTGTCAAAGCTACACAGCTGCATATTGTGATGTTGTTTTACAAGTATTTTGTCACTGCCTGCCTTCGAATACTATTCAACATAAGCTACTATTTCTGCAGTAAATCTACCTATGAGGTAAAGGCCCTATATTACACAAAATTGACTTTAACTGAGCTTTAAGTCATGTTATAATGTCAAAAACAGACCTGGAGTTGTTTTGTTTCATTCACACATGTTTGCCTAACCCTTTGTTATTAGTCTGTCTACATCTCCAAAGCTCAAAATGCTCTGTTCCACCTTGTGATGTCATGAAGTGGTAGTTTTAGCTTTAGTTCAGTAGAGATAGGCAATTCCAGGGCTGAAATGGAGCTGATAATCATATATCTTAAAGAAGAAATACCCCGTAAAATCAACTTTAACTGTGCTTTTGACCATGTTATAACGGTGCTCGCTCATAGCTTCCCTTTAAGATGACAGCGGTTTAGTTGGTAGAGTGTTTGTCCACTGATCTAAAGGTTGGCAGTTTGAATCCCGGTCTCAAAATAAACATCATTGGTTTAGCGATGCCCACACTCACTTCCTATGTGGAATGTAGCGGCCAGCAGCTATGTCCATTTATATATACAGTCTAAGGCCGTGTCTCAATTCGACTGTTGCACATGTCGTCGGTTGCATTTGAAGGGCACGTACGTCACTTCCGGCACGTCAAGGCTCATCCCATTTCATGCATCTCACGAATGCGGCCGACAAATGTGCCCTGCGTTTTCATGGAGATCAGCCATGAACGAAGCATCCAAGCAGACTTCGCGCACTGCTATATCCCATCATGCACTGCTCGTGACTTCTTGTACGAGAGAAACGAGGTATATTTTCTTAAAGTTATGTAATACTAGCTACAATTGCAAAAAAAATTACCTATAACGTTATATTTACCTATTGATATTCAAAGGGAAAGATTAATTCCTTGCTTCATTCAATCTAATAGAAGTAAACGGCTGTGACGACGACACTTTGACTCTTCTTTAAGGAAATGATAAATAATTAAAAGTAAAATTGTAATTATTTTGGAGTCCATTTTACACATTTAGGTCATGAGTCGTCATGGTTGTTAGGCGACGTAACGTAAGCGACGTAGCGTAAGTGCACAGACAGCGGTTGACGTACTCTCTGTGGCGTAGGACTGTCCCATTTCGGTGTGGCCTTTGCGGTCGACAGAGGCTTCACAGAGGAGCACCCTTCGTCGGCCGGGTAGTTCAAACTGTACTTCGAAGTTTGCACCCATCAAATTGAGAAACAGTTTGTTGAAAAAAGAGGAGATCTCCCAAACCACAGAATGTATTTTGTTCTGACAACATTCACATTTGGTGCAATTTTCTTAAAATATAGGACAGATTTAGTAGAAAAAAATATTGAATCTGCCACTGCACTGACTATTTCTAAGACAAAATAACAACTTTTTGGGCTACTTTGGATTTAGGTTGAAAAATGACATAATTCAGTCCTTTTCCCAAATCCCAGAATTACATTTGTTGAGTTATTATGCAACCAACCACCAGTGGCAGTAACATCGTCTCAGAAACAAAATGAAAGCTGATATAAGTAGGACAAATTCTTTATATTTTCTTGGATGGAAATTCTTAAGCTTCATTTAAGACATTTTTCACATTAGGCCACGTTTAAAACAGACAAACACTAACGGTGATCTCACAAAACAAAGGCACATTGTTTTAAAGTTATTCAAGAAAATGCTTTGTCAGAGCACGAAATGTTCTGTTCATTTGTCTAATTTTGCATTATGATATTTTTATTTTTACAACTTCTGAAAATGAATTCAACAATGAATACTATGTCTATTATCAAGTTACCATGGGACGATATATGGCAAATGGGAGGCAAGGCAACTTTATTTGTACAGTACAATTTGTACACAATGTAATTCAAAGTGCTTTACAGAATAAGAAAGACATTAAAATCACACAAATCAAAACATAAATAATCACAAATAATCATCATAAAATGTACATAAAGCAGAAGAGTGCAGAATAAATATAAAAACCAGTCATATGCACAGTTAAACAGAACAACATTGTCAAAGTAGAGGCCTGTCTCACATCTTCAGGAAGACTGTTCCAAGTTTTAGCTGCAGAAAACTTAAATGCTGATTCCCCATGTTTAGTCCTGACTCTGGGCACCAGTAGGAGGGCGGTCCCTGAAGTCCTCAGAGTGTGAGATGGTTAATATGGCACTAACATATCAGAGATGTGCTTTGGACCTAGGCCATGGAGAGACTTATACACAAGCAGAGCTGCTTTAAAGTCTATTCTCTGAGCCACAGGAGCCAGTGCAGAGACCTGAGCACAGGACTTATGTGCTCAAACTTCCTGGTTCTAGTCAGGACCCGAGCAGCAGTGTTCTGGATGTACTGCAGCTGTGTTAAGGCTCGTTTGGAGAGGCCAGTGAGCAGACTGTTGCAGTAGTCTAACCTACTGGAGACAAATGCATGGATAAGTCTCTCCAAGTCTGGCTTTGACAGGAAACCTTTGATTTTTGCTACGTTTTTTGATGGTAAAAAGCTGGAGATGTTATTGATTTGATGTGACTGTTAAAGTTCAAGTCTGAGTCCATTATTACCCCTGGATTTCTAGCCTGGAGGTGACTACTGACACTTCTACAAAGGTAGGCTGCTGAAAGTAGTTCAAATGTCTCTACTCAGTAAAAAGAGATTGAGGGACATGAGTTATGGCTTGAATTCATATTAATCTTGTTTTGAATAGATCAGATTCAGTTTGTTGTTGGTCCCAGAAGTTTGGAATTGTCATTTGTAATAAAAAAATATATCAAATATCTGTTATGGAGAAAGAAAATTGCACCAGGTAAGTCAACAAAATAAGTCTGTAATTTTGCTTTGAAACAAGTAAAAAATATATTAAGACCAGTTGTCAACAGCAGTGGAATATAACAAAGTAAAAGTGGTAAAGTAGTGTATTTAAGTATACATGTTAGATATCTGTACTTTACTACTCCACTACATTTTTTAACTGGACTGAAAAAATGCTGAAGGTTTATTTTAACACATTTGTAATTTGAGCAACAAAAATATACAAGTAAAAACAGCTAGAAAAAACAACAACTATTGATTCCATCTTTCTGTTGATCAAAATTTAGCACAAATCTTCATAAAAACAGTTCATTTGAAGCTTCATTAGACCTCAAAATCTGTGAGAAAAATACTTTTACTTTTTACTCTTTAAGTACATTTTTAAATTGATACTTTAATACTTTTACTTAAGTACTTAGGTTGCTTGAGTATTTGTACTTATCTGTACTGTAACAAATTTAAATTCTTCTATCACTGATCATAAACCAGATCTTACCACTACGACTGTGATGATCGCTGCCAATTATAATGTGGTTTTGGATCGACAGTTAGACAAGAAACTAATCTGCTCCGTCAAATACTACAGTAATTTTGAACTGTCTTAAATCTTCAACCTGTTTAATCGACATCTGGCTCTTACCACCTGCCTGGATTGTATGTATAAATGGACATAAGATGCTAACATTTCATAATTCACATAACATAATAACATATCACATAATTCTTATTCACAAATTCATGTATTTTATTGTATTCTAAACTCCTACCAAATGTGACTGACAGGATTTCAGATCATGCCTGTACGAGTATTATCTTTAATGTGAACCCACCAAAACGAGCGGCCATTTTTACTCTCTGTAAATATTTATCTTGTTAATTGGAGGAACTTTTTCTCACTAATGGCATGTCAGACACATCAGACTCTATTCTGTGGAAACTTTTAAGGTGATAATGAGGAGACGTGTTACATCATAAAGGAAGTGAAGAAACTCGCCATTGAGAGAAACACTTTATCGCCAGAACAGTAATAATCAAACTCTACAGGAAATTCTCCATCTTAAATATGAATCAAATGCTATTTTAACAGAACAAGTAAGTGACCAAATGTTGCAGCTCAATTTGTTCTATTTTGAGCTTGAGGACAAACCACATCTACACCACGCTCTAACCCGTCAACTCTGAGGACAACAGAACAGTAGAGCAACACACAGGGTTAAATCTGATGCTGGAGACATTATCACTCTCCCTAAAGCTATAAATAAACACTTCATTCATTTTTATAAGGAGTTATATAGGTCAAAGGCCAGAGGTCATGTGGATTCTTGGCTGAATGATGCCCCTATTCCAAGATTGCATGATGCGTCACGTGAATTTAATGATGGCGGATGGCTTGGACACAGAATTTTACAAAAAAAATCACTGCTCATTCTATTGAAGCAAAAACACTTCCTTCAACACTAAATACTGCAAACATCACCTTCTACTAAAAGCTGATTGAGATGATTCCAGTCCAGCATTATACCTTGACTGTAAGTTTAAATTAATTTATCGAATCCCTTGTTCATAAGGATCAGTCTGGGTTCATCCCTAACAGATAGTCTTTTTTCAACACTCAAAGGGTGTTAAACTTTACTTATTATGAGTTTGCTGAAGGTTCAAAACAAGCGATTTTATATGTAGATGCTGAAAAAGCTTTTGATCAAGTTCTAGAGCGGTTTGGTCGGGGTGATTCCTTTGCTTCTTGGGTTCGTTTGCGTATCTAAAACCCTCTGCTTTGATAGTTACTAATCAGAAAACGTCACATCATATTGAACTTAACAGAGGCACTCGTCAGCGGTGTCCACTTACTCCACTTTCTCCATTGTTATTAGTTCTGTCCATCGAGCCGTTGGCGGTTGCATTAGAGGAAGTCCATTGATCAGACCCATAAGAGTTGGTGGAGTCGATCATAAGATATTGCTCTGATGAGATTGCTTTTGTGTCAGACCCTGAACTCTTCTTTCCTCATTTACTGGACTTAAGTGTTTTTGGCACTGTGTCAGAAGAGCGATCTTAAGGCACTTACAGCTGACTTAGATCCTGTATTTGTGGCCTCAAATACGATGAAAATGTCTAAGATTTCTCTATTTATTTCAGAATATTCATGTTGATATTCCAAAGTCTTAATTTAAACAGACTGATTCCGTTATGTGTCACACAGAAAATAAAAAAAAAACATCTCCACAAGCCAAAGCAATGTGGTGGTCTTGGTCTGCCTTGTTTTTACTCTTATTGTGCTGCCAAAGGAGAGTAATGATATACTGGAAATTAGATCAGGATCTGGGGCCACCAGATGAAATTCCCTTGTGACAATTGAACATAGTTTAGCTTCAAAAACATCTCCCTGGGCCATTCTTTTTTCATCACCTCGACCAGCGTCCTTTCGAAGAGGAGAGCTGTTTTTTTTTTCTATTAAATTCTCAGAAAATTCGGTCACAGGTAGAAAACTTTTGTAAACTTCCAAACACATCTCTGACATGGCATAACCAACTCTCAGATGTAGTTTTTAGGGAATGGAGTCGCACGGACCTGAAAACCATAAAAGATTTGTATATTAGCAAACAATTCTGTTCATTTAATCAATTCTGATCAAAGTATGTGTTGCCTAAAACTCATTTTACACTTGAGGAATTATGTTCAAACATTCCAGCCTTGGGGGAAAAACAGGCGGGAGGTGTGGGGTTTAAAAACGGGGAAACAATTAATCAAACTGTAACTTGTATAACTGCAGATTATATCAACACTTTCTAAAAAAAAAAAAGATCACAAAAACATTCCAGCTTTCTACTCCCTTCTTGTGGAAAATGGTCCATTCCCATCCCATTTCTCATATTAATCTAATGGTTTAACGCTCTTTTACCTGACAACAATCACGTCTTTGGAGTTGGATAACGACACCACTTAAAGAAGCTATTGTGAAGAGTGAAAAGTTTTATGGATAGACGCAGTAATTACAGAGACATTAACCATAAACCAGGTCAACACATCTGCAGTCTGACGGTTAGTGCGCGCTCACATTAGGCCTTTTGAACGCCGCCGTCTTCGAGCACAATGCCGTGAGGTTCTATGGCTCACGCTCGCACCTCGCTTCAACGGGGAAAATAAGACGAGTGGGAGAAGATGAGCACGGATTCAGCCGACTTTACGAGCAGTGATCATTTAAATCTTAGTCTTTTTCCTCTCCGCGCACAAGACAGGGCTCGTAAACATAACTGGTGCGTCTACAACCGGCCCAACTCCTCCAACCGGGCCAAACTAATGATGGACAACCGTATGTAGTTCTGATCTACCCTCGAGCTCAGTGTTAAACCATGTGGATCCTTGAATACCGTGATGTCATGTGTGTGCAACCTCTTATACTGATCGTTGTTCTCGTTGCATGTCCCGTCCACGCTTCTTCAGCCCCACATGTAACTTCTCCGATGCCTTTTTTCTGTTTATATTTTACATTTTAAAGAGGTTTTAGATGAGGACCCTGGTGCACTCTGCCGTCCAAGCCTCTGTTTATTACCCCACTGCGACCGCTTGCCATGTTTTGATAATGAAAAAATGACTCAAGAAACGCAATATGTTACAAATTGGATTAGTTCTAAGGGCGACTGCATGTTTTGGTTTGTGAAATGTAAAGTTATTAGCGATGTGACGTCTGTGTGGGAGTCGGCTCTCTTGAACGATTCCTTAATGTCAACGGTCGAATGTGGATCTTACCGAATCTTTTTCTTTCTAGTTTTTATGCATTTTTACACTGAACCAACACAAGAATTAGCTCAGAAGCAGAGCAGGCGACACAGTAACAGTAATAACAGTTACTATTTTAATTACTTTTATTGTAGTGACACTTTTTGTTTAGATTTTCATAATTTCAAAGGGTAAACTGACTCCCATTCTCAGTTTGAACCATTTTAAACAGATCTTAGTCTTGGTCGTTTCTCTCTGATTATTTTGCTGTTAAAATGAGTTGTCACATTGGCTTCTGTCATATAAATAAATAGTAAAAGAGCCATTCTTTTTAACGGCTCTTTGTAGAGAACAGATCCAAAAGATTTAGATCCCATAAAAGATCCAAAAGTCCCAACACTAAAAATTATATGAACCATAACATCTAAAAGGTCTTAAACAAATATACAGATTAAAAGAATGACTATGCTCTGGCTCCTGAAAAGTTGTGAAACACATTCATAAACTCATCATGTTTAATTATTTGTACGATATAAACGCATTAGGAAAGTGAGGACTACGTCTGGACGATTGCAAAATGTTTAATGGACCAGTTCTTATTTTCAGGTCCCATATTATGCAAAATTGACTTTAGCCATGTTATAATGTTGTTACCTCATCAAAAACACACCTGGAGTTGTGTTTTGTTTCATTCACACATGTTTGAGTAACACTTTAATATTAGCCTGTCTAAATCTCTAAAACTCAAACGCTCTGTTCCACCTTGTGATGTCATGAAGTGGTAGTTTTCAAGTTAACAGCTCCTTTTACCTTGAGTTCAGTAGAGATTGACAAGGTCTGAAATTATCCAAATGATTCTAGTGAAGGTGTATGGAGTTTAAAAACACAGTGGAGCACTTCCTGTATTACCACGTGACATCACAAAGTGGAAGAACTCAGCCTAAATATGCAGGATTTGTGTGTTAAACATGTGTGAATGAAACAAAACACAACTCCAGGTCTGTTTGTGATGAGAAAACATTATAACACAGATCAGAAAATAGTGTAATATGTCCCTGCAGACTCCTTAGAATCACCTGTCCAGGCCATGTGTTCCTTTAATAGTTTGCAGATAAATTGCATATGGAGGAGTGGACTTTGTGCCGTGCTTTGATGAGCCTGACAGGTGTGTTCTGCAGAAACCTATCACTTATGCATAGGACCATTTCATTTCTCATACTGCTATTTCCAAGCACTGGAGCAGCACCCATACATTACATGGGACATTTATGTAAGCACCGCACTCACCACAGACGTACAGTGTGACGGAGGATTTTACTCAGTCCAGCCCATATGGTGACAGCCTCAAATGTATTATTTATGTGCACTGTTGTCTGTTTGAATGACAATACATTTTTGTGCGTTTGGGAGACAGTAGATCAGCTGGGAGTGCGTTTGCCCACTGATCCGAAGGTTGGTGGTTCAAATCATGTTCTCGATATAAACATGATTGGTTGAGTGATCCGATCCACTGAACAGATGAATGCCATCGTTGTGTCCTTGGGCAAGACGAAGGGGGAAAATGTGACTATTTACCATTTGAAAACCACCTCATCTAACCATAAAACTCCTTTCACTTTCTGCAGTAAAATATATTGTGATGTTTTCAAGTGGCAAAACAAAAATTTGGTTTCATCAACAGTTCTGGAGGAAAAAAAGGACTAGAACGTACAATCTCAAACAGTTCCTGATGTGATGAAATCCCAATGAAGTTACTTAAAAGAGTGTGAGTAGTGAAGAGGATCAATGGCTTGGGTTAGGGTTGGTTGGTGTTAGAGTGGTCAGGTCATCGATATAAGATAAGATATAAGATATAAGATTGGATGTTTGCTTCTCTCCAACCACCAACATGAAGGACGAATGATGACCTCTAGGCATCGTGAAAGTACATCCATCCATTATCCCTACAGCCAGGGGTTGCCATGCTGTGGTATATTGATCTGAAGTGAGGCAGGGTTGTATATTGTGGAAATAGGATTAGACCAAATTGATTATGGCTTTTGCTGAAGTATTCAGCCCAAATTACTAGATAGGGCACCAATCCAAAGGCATTTGCTAGATATAGGAAAACAACGTGCAGGTCTTTGGATTCCCTTTTCGCCACTTGAATTTGGCGCCAGATCATCTTTTAAAGCCTGATATTTCTGCTGTGTCTATGTACTCATTTTTCCCAAGGTTAAGAGCCAATCTATGCACAGGAATTCTGAAAAATATCTTGCCCTCAGCGTTTCTTTTCCTTGAGGATAAGTACATCACCCGCTTTTCCTCAGGCTGTTGGTATTTCCTCCTTTTACTTCTACCTGCTTTCATTAACTCCCATAGAACCTGTAGTACAGCTGGTGCATTTTTATAGAATGTTTAAGGAGCACCATTAGGCCCAAGGGAACATGCCGGTCTTGCATGGTGAACTGTTGTCACTGCCTCGTTCCACTCAGGGAGTCTGGAGTCAGACTGGTGGTATGGAGTAGATACTGGAGCGGGCCTGTCGATTTGGAGGGTGATGCTCTTCTCAATATAAGGCGATTCTTGATCTCAGCTTGAAGAACCTTTAATTCATCCTTCTCCTCTTTAGGCACCTTCCTTCAATCGTTCTTTAGTTGCCTTCGTGCTGTAACCAAATGCTCTATTTCCTGTTGTCTTCTGGATTTAGTTTGGGTGATACGTGGGTTTCTGGTCTTGTTTGCTGTCCCAAAATGCTCAGCTTGATAGTTGTAGATAATCTCTTCCAAGTGATCTCTTAAGTTTCTCGAAGAACACCACAAAGGTCCTGATTCACCATTTCCCACTTCTTTTTCTGATGGAATGTTGGCCTTCAAACCCTGCATCTTCATCTCGGTAGCAGACTGTGATATGTTGACCTCTGAACTCCTTTAAGTGTTTGATACCTACCTCCTGCTCTGTGGTAGGATGTTCTGCAGACTGTGTTTTTTTCCATTGACTATATATATAAATGGACATAGCTAACCTGCTAGCCGCCACGTTCCAAATAGGAAGTGAGCATAGGAGCACTTCCCGCTCCATCAACTCCAAGGCTCCAGTTCATTTTACACTGAAAAACTCTGTAAATGCTGCTGTCAGGTTCATCATTTTGACCTTAAAATGTTCATATTAACCCACTGTACATGATCCTGGTATTTTTATTTCACAATTTTGTCCGTAAATCAAGATATGAACATTAATAATTGTTAAATTGGGCGCCTTTTTTCCCCGAGGTCGCTCCAGTTAGTGTTAGCAACAGGTTTGACTGACAGTGTTGCTAAGTGCCAGCTCCCTGCTAAACCAGCGGTGTGGAATGGGCATTACCTTCAACAACCTCATTCCTGATAGACTTTTTGGTTTTTTATAATATCCATCCATTTTCTTCCGCTTATCCGGCCGGGTCGCGGGGGCAGCAGTCTAAGCAGGGACTCCCAGACTTCCCTCACCCCGGACACGTCCTCCAGCTCCTCCGGTGGGACCCCAAGGCGTTCCCAGGCCAGCCGAGAGACATAGTCCCTCCAGCGTGTCCTGGGTCTTCCCCGGGGCCTCCTCCCGGTGGGACATGCCCAGAACACCTCCCTAGGGAGGCGTCCAGGAGGCATCCTGAGCAGATGCCCGAGCCACCTCAGCTGGTTCCTCTCAACGTGTAGGAGCAGCGGCTCTACTCCGAGCTCCTCCCGTGTGACCGAGCTCCTCACCCTATCCCTAAGGGTGCGCCCAGCCACTCTGCGGAGGAAACCCATTTCAGCCGCTTGTATCCGCGATCTTGTCCTTTCGGTCATTACCCAAAGCTCATGACCATAGGTGAGGGTAGGAACGTAGATTGACCGGTAAATCGAGAGCTTCGCCTTCCGGCTCAGCTCCTTCTTTACCACAACGGACCGATACAGCGACCGCATCACTGCAGACGCTGCACTGATCCGCCTGTCTGAGTTTTTTATAATACTCAGTCAGAATTCCAAACTCTGAACTCTCAGCCTCATTGAGCTTAATTGGACTGGAGCCGAACTCTGACCTCCACTTGACTGACTTGGCCTTCTCCGTAAGAAGTATTGGTCAATGCGAGTTTCTGTTACCTCTGCTTCAAACACATTTCCCTGCCTTGATGGATTCTCAAACCCTTTAATGATGTCAGCTGCAACTCTGGAGCGAGGGCCTTTGTTCTGATGTTGCCTCAGGTGTGGGGGTGCCCCTTTTACTCGTAGTCTGATTTTGTGCAGGCTCGTTTGCCGTGATATCCGCCAGTGAGTCACCGTCCGCCCCCTGCTCTCTCTCTTTCTCTCTACATACATACGTTTTTTCATAAATTTAAAGAAATGAATAAATAAATAAAAGTCTTGTTGCTGTTGAATCTCCTTGAGTTCAGATCGGTGTGATTGACAGGTGGATGAGCCAATCAGGGACAAGCATGGTCAACACGTATAAAATATATATATACATGGCTGCTTGAAAAAAAATATATCACAGGGAAATGAAAAACATCCCAGATTTCTGCAGAATCAATGAACCAAGCACTAAACTTAATCTGAGGTGAGAAAAATTTGATTTGGTTCAAAATGACAGATGACCTATAAGTTCCTTCGTTTCTCATGCATCACTGGCTACGGTTACATGTGCGCTCAAAATCTAAAATGACACGTAAACAGCAAACTCGTCAATCTGATCTGATCACAGTCGCTCTAATTACCCACGTCACTTTTTGGAGTTTTCATGTCATCTGAATAATCTTAAAACACCAGAAATCAGATAATAAAAATATTTTGGTGCTTTTAAACCATAGACTGTATATATAAATGGACATAGCTAACATGCTAGCCGACGTGACCAGACTGATATCCCCCTATATAAACAAAAAAGGTAACGGCGCACCCAAAAATAAACCCGAAGATACACAGGGAGAACATACAAACTCGTGACAGTGTATTTCCTGGCTGCGGCGTTGACCTTGGTGTGGGGCATAAACCTCGTGATAGAGCGGTTTGTCCACACTCTGTCTCTTGGGTCTAACTCTTCCTCAGTTTGTTGTGCCAAACTGTAAGTACGCTCTGATGAATGAGAGCCACGCGCACTCAATCATCCCACAGTGGCTCACCTCAGACACCGGAGCTGCTTTATGTCTGCGCTTCCGTCCCACCACTCATCCTGATCTAGGGCCCTGTCTGCGCCTCTCGGTGTTTAGGGAGTGGAAAAGGGTAACACATAATATGCAAACAATTGTTCTATTATCGTCAGACGTGTAACTCAGCGTGGAGGGATTATCTACTCGTCTCCGTGGAGATAGATGAGTTTGATGCTTTACTGTGGAAAATTCCAGGCAAAGCGATAACGGTAGTAGCTCAGTTGGTAAAGTGTTTGTCCACTGATCTGAAGGTTGGCGGTTCAAATCCCGCTCTCGACATAAACGTCTTTGGTTGAGCGGTCAGATGAAGTGACTCTCAGGTTGGTGGTATGATTCCAGTGTCCTTGAGCAAAACACTTTACCCACCTCGCAATGGGTGAGTGGTGCTTTGTGCGTCTTGAAGCTGGAAAAGCACTATATAAAAATGTGATCACCATTAACCCTCCACCAGGAAAGTTACACAGTATACCTTTAATTAACTTTTGGTCTTAAAATGTTTGTATTAACCCGCTCTACATGATCCTGGGCTTTTTATTTCGCTCTTATGTCCGTAAATCAAGATATGACATTAATAACAGACAAATTATGCGTCTTCTTTCCTCTCTCACGTTAGCAACAGGTTTGATTGACAGTGTTGCTAAGCGTCCACTCTCTTCTAAACCAGCAGTGTGAGCGAGAAAGAGGCATTACCTATAACAGCCTTGTTCCGGATTGGCTCTTTGGTTGCTATGATACTCGCAGTGGGAAGTCCAGATGTTAAACTCGCTCCAAATTGACACTGATAACCGCTTACCTCGATGAGCTTCATTTGACCGGAGCCGATCTTTACGTATGACGTGACACTCACTTACTCCACTTGTTTATGAAGTCTATGAATCTAACCCATGACCTTGTGTTTCCTGGGTGTAAGTATGTGTTTGTTTGTGCGATGTGAGGGGCAGTGAGAGTCTCCAGATACGAATGGTGACACTCCTCATCCGTCTCTGCTCCTGACATGCTCATTTATAACATTACCCATGATCCTCCTCTGCAGTGATATGTTAGCCCGCGCCTCCTTTATGTCACATGTAAACACGCTCACGTCTGTCACGGTGAAAATCATATTCAAGTGTGACATGTCAAGGCTATCATCATAAATCACGTACAGTATGTGTGTGGAGATCTGCTCTGACAGGCGTGGAGAGGCCAGCGGCAGGAGCGGACATGGAGCGGACATGGAGCGGACATGGAGCAAACATGGAGCACTGGACTTTGGAAAATCTACAGTGCAAACGTAGAAGCAGGGAGATATGCCCAGAAAAATCTAATTGTGATCACATTCCTTTGACAATGTGCAATTTTATTAAAATCAATATATTTTGATTCAGTAATTTTCTAATTTTCGCGCTTCCTGTTGGTCAGAAATTGTGATTTAAATTCTTTCTCTTTCTCTTCTCCTCTCTCTCCCTTGCTCATCCTCTCCCTGTCTCCCTCTCCTCCTCTCTCATCCTTTCTCATCCTCTCCTCTCTATCTTCTCTACTCCTCCCTTCCTCTTGGTCCCTCTCCTCCTCTCTATTGTCCAGTTTTTAGACATAGACAATCATGAGATCTTGTCTCAAAAGTTCTTCTCCACTTCTTCCCTCCCCCTCTCCTTCCTCCTGTCTCTCTCTCCTCCTCTCTCCTCCCCCCTCCTCCTCTCTCTCTTCCTGTCTCTCCCTCACTCCTCCTCTCCCTCTCCTCCTCTCTCCTCCTTACTTCTCCCCTTTCCTCCCCCTCTCTAACTCTCTCCTCCTGTCTCTCCCTCTCTCCTCCTCTCCCTCTCCTCCTCTCTCCTCCTCTCTATTATCCAGTTTTTAGCCAAAGACAATCATGATGTTCCTGTATCAAAGACAATATGCAATTTTAGTAAAATCGTTATATTTTGATTAAGTAATTTTCAAATTTTCACACCTCCTGTTCGTCCTCTTTTTCTTTCTCCCCTCCTCTCTTTCCCTCTCTGCCTTCTCTCTCTCCCTCTCTCCTCCTCTCGCTTCTTTCTCCTCTCTCTCACTCTCTCCTCCTCTATCCCCCCCTCTCCCTCTCCTCCTTTCTCATCCTCTCCTCTTTCTCTCTGCTCCTCCCTCATTCTCTCTCCCTCTCTCCTCTCTATTGTCCAGTTTTTAGACATAGACAATCATGAGATATTGTATCAAAAGTTCTTCTCCACTTCTTCCCTCCTCTCTCTTCCTCTCCCTCTCCTCCTCTCCTTTTTTTCTTTCCTCCTATCTCCTCCTCTCCCCCTCTCTTCTCTCTATTGTCCAGTATTTAGCCGTAGACAATCATAAGATCTTGTATCACAAGTTCTTCTATAAAAAACAATTTGCAATTTTAGTAAAATTGCTACACCTCCTGTTCATCCTCTTTTTATTTCTCTCCTCCTCTCTCTCCCTCTCTGCCTTCTCTCTCCCTCTTTCCTCCTCTCCTCTGCCTCTCTCCTCCTCTCGCTTCCCTTCTCCTCTCTCTCACTCTCTCCTCCTCTATCCCTCTCCCCCCCTCTCCTCCTCTCCTTCTTTCTCATCCTCTCCTTCTTCCTCATTCCTCTTTCAAAGACAATTTGCAATTTTAGTAAAATCACTATATTTGGGCTCAGTAATTTTCATATTTTCACTCCTCCTGTTGGTTAGAAATTAAGATTTAACCAATTGTCTCTGTGCACAACGTTCTCTGACTAGTTCCACTCAGACGGAGAGTTGAGAGTCGTCTGGATCATCGCCGTAATGTCATTTCAAACTGGAAAGAGTCAAGACAAACTCAAGAGAAAAGTATGAGTATTCTCTATTGAATGAGACATTCTGATGAAGGGCGTGGCAGTTTGATGTTGTTCGGGAGACGTCTTCCTCTCGGGACGCTGGACGCTGGAGGTGAGGCGGAGGTGAGGCGGAGGTGAGGCGGAGGTGAGGCGGAGGTGAGGCAGAGCTGAGCGAAGAGGACGATGAGATGATGCAGAGCCGAGGGGGTGTATCTGAGTTTGATGGATTTAGTACAAGTCATTTTCCTGTCGCGTTAGGCTCCAGGTGCTTTATATTCAAATGCGAGAAGCCAAACGCGCAGCCCTCCACACGGCACATCACCGCCTTGAATTATGGGTAACCAGTCACGGCTGTAGAGCACCTGACTTACACACACAAGTCACCTCCTCTGAAATAATCTCAAATCATTTTATAATTTATCTCAAAGTGATTTTTAATGCCTGAAAAACTTGAATAACAGAACAAGTAAAGTGGAAATGGCCGCAGTCCAAGTTATTCCTCACTTTTCTGATGCTTTAGATTTATAACCGATAACGACAGTGGCTCAGTTGGTTGTGCATTTGTCCACTGAGCTGAAGGTTGGTGGTTCGAATCTCGCTCTTGAATTAAAAACATCATTGATTGAGCGGACAGATCCATTGACCAACAGGCTGGCAAAATGGAAACGTTTACCATTAACCAACTTTCAAAGAGTTGTGCTCCCACTGTAGCTTAAAACAACATGCTAATAGCGCACTTCCTGAGTCTTAACGTCTTAATTAGATACAGATATCACACTCTGATCACATTTAAACCTCAAGACAATATATCTGTAGTAGTATTTCACTTGTTTATTTGAAAAATCCATAGAGTTTTGTCAGGTCTTTGTGTTTCTTAGTCCTGCTTCAAACTTTTTAGCTCGTGCAAATCACCGTGTTTGCTCTGTAACAATCCGGACAATGCATTCCTCTGACCTTAACTAAAACAATACATTTTCTACCATCTTATCTGGCAACACCTTCACATTTAGTTCTATAAAACCAAATGAGCAAATGGATTGCATATGCACACAGGACTCTTTAACTACAGCTGTAAAATGTAATCATAAAATATAATGGGATAGTTGGCAGCGCTGAGTTGCCAGAGTTTTGACATTTTTATCCTTCACACAGACACAGTCTCTACGGCAGACGCAGCAGTCCCTCCTGTATGACTATTACCTGTCACCTCAAAATACTTCAGTCTAGTTATTCCTGGAGAACAGCGTGTAACTATTCTGTACTGTTGGTCAGACTGGTCACTTACCTGCCTCAAAACAGTTAAGTTCACTGTAATACTGCTCTGTGTGTGTGTTAAAGGTGTACTACGGAACTTTTCTCCATGGAGATTAATAGAGTACAGGACGCCAGACTTAAAACATTAAAAACAGGAGCAGATGTGATTATAAATGTTTATCACCAGATTATTAAAGTGCATTAGTGGCACCAATCGATGCAGTTTTGAATGTCCTTGAAATTTATTCCATTTTTGGGAAGCAAAATAACCAAAAGTTCTAGTTTTAATTCCAATTTCAGTTCTAGTTTGGGCCAGTTTTTAGATGTAAGTCATGAGCTCTTCTCTACTTTTTCCTTCCTCACTCCCTCTCTCCTCGTCTTATTCTTTCTCTCCTCCTCTTTCCTCCTCCTCCTCTCCTTCTCTCTATTGTCCAGTTTTTAGACGTAGACAATCGTGAGATCTTGTATCAAAAGTTCCTGTATCAACAAACAAAAGGTGAGATATTGAGTCAGTCCATCGTCTCTTCTGACAGATGCGATGGCCAACCTACTTTTTTATAGAGTGAACAGTGATGGGTTTTAAATTCATCACCTGTTATGAAACGAAGGGCTGAGTGAAAGAGTGACTCCAAACGTTTAAAGTACAGGCTGAAGTCTGCATGTGTGTTCTTTCTACAGAATCCAGTACAGAAACACAGGTTGCTTGAACAATTTTTCTTCTGTCGCAAAATGCATAAAAACGACTTGCGAAAGCGTATTTCCATTTCAGTATTTTAAATGATTTGGTACACTTCATTGTGAACCCTAAATATGTGACACAGAGTCTGAATATTTTGAATAACTGTAAGTATGTGCACAGTATTGGAGAATTTTTGTAGCAATACTGGATTGAAATCTTTTGACACAGGTCGAGTCCTGGGCATCAAAGTTACTTCACTCCAGTAGTTTTGTTCATATTTAACAGACAGAACTTTCTCTGAGCAGCTGGGACAGTGTTCTGTGTCTCCTGTCAGCTAAGGGGTTCCCCAAGAGTCTATTTTGGGCCCTATCCTTTTTTCACTGTATATGCTGCCATTAGATTTGATTTTTAGTGTAATGTTTCGTTTCACTGTTTTGCAGTTGATATTCAAATTTATCTGCCAGTAACAGCTGAAAATAGTGTGACCATTGTATCAAAGTGCTTGAGTGGTGTTCAGATTTGATGAATTTGATATACATTTTTTGTCTCTAAACAAAAATGAAATGTAAATTCTTGTATTTTGTAGCTCAAACCCTCTGACCAATCTGGGCCTCTTTTATCATACTGCAGCCCTTATGTTCTTGGTGTGATATTTTGGCACAATTGTTTTAAATCTGACAGACAAATCAGCGCTGTTGTAAAGGGACACTAATTCCAAAATCAGGCTTTTTGCCAAAATTAAAGAAGTATCTCCCACAAAATGAGTGCTATCGATTCTGTTATCACGTCTCAAACTGTTGCAGTTCTTTGTCCTGGAGCAAACGTCTCTGTGGCGTCATCAGACTATCCAGTTTACTGCAGCTGGTCTACTAAAAGGCACAAGAAAATGGGAACACATTATCCGTATTCTCTCCTCTTTGCACTGGCTCCAGATCCATTTAGTTTGTTTTTAAATGTTTGGCGTGAGTGTGTGTGTCCAGCTGCTGTAGCCTCTCTGTCCAGAGCCCTCAGATCTGCAGATCAGCTCCTCCTGACTCTGTCAAAGTCCAGGCTCGTGTCCAGAGACCCAGTCTTTTCTGTGGTGGCTCCGCTCAGTCTGTGGAGGAGGTCAAAACTAAAGACTAACACTTACTTTTGGCTTTCAGTTCAGTGTAAACCAGATCATCTCATATAGTAGTTTTTTATATTGCATATAATAATATCATATATTATATTTTTTTGTGTATTTTTACTACTGATACTGTCTTATGTATGCACTTACCTTTACAGACAACAGCACACGATATCATGAGAAAAGATTGTGATTTTAAAGCCCCACCATGTAACTTTTTAGCCGCTAAATAGACAAAAATGAAACACTAATCTCATTTTGCTTGTGTTTATTGCAGGTTTGTGTAGGCTCTTACCTGTATAGCACTGTGCCCACCGGAGGCAGTTTTAAATGTACTTTATAAACACATTTGACACTGGATTAAACAAACAGAACATGAATCAATACATACGATACACGTTTGATTTATGATGGTGGAACAAGGTAAAAACGATCATAAATTCCATTATATAACACGTCCCCTTTAACATGAAATGGGGCCTGGTCAGTATTGTGTGTGTACGTGTATGTGTATGTGTGTGTGTGTATGTGTATGTGTATGTGTATGTGTATGTGTATGTGTATGTGTATGTGTATGTATATGTATATGTATATGTATATGTATATGTATATGTATATGTATATGTATATGTATATGTATATGTATATGTGTATGTGTATGTGTATGTGTATGTATATGTATATGTATATGTATATGTATATGTATATGTATATGTATATGTATATGTATATGTATATGTGTATGTGTATGTGTATGTGTATGTATATGTGTATGTATATGTGTTTGTGTATGTGTTTCTCACCTCTGGTGTCATATGTGCCACATGTATCTATTTTAAAATACTTGCTGGGCTTGACGCTTTCAGCTGTGGCATCAATAGGTCCCTCCACTTTACTCTAATCAATGTCCCAGTGTTCCCGCGCTGTGGCTGAAGTGACCCCCTACTGGCCACACGCAGCATGACACCAGTATTACATCATTGATCTTTAAGGCATTCAGGAAAGGGCCCCATGGAGACACGAGGGGTAACGTCAGATGGACATGTCTGTCAGAGGTAGTTCAGTAAAGTGCTGCCTCTGCGATTATACGGATCATTTTTCATCTTTATAGTTATCAACCAATGACGTCTGAAAGTACTGAGCTAGAAATAATCAGATTAATAAGTCAAATGATGCTGTACTGTACTCAAACTAAAATCATATTTTATACATTTGCTTTTCCAGAAAAGCAAATGTTCTTGCAATAACAAGAAGGACTCTTAAGGGTATAAGTTGTACAAGGAACCACTGTCTGTAACTTTTTACCCAAATGTAGACTGAAGTGAAAAAAACTCTGGGCATGTGTCTCCACAAATGTAATAATACAATACCAAATACAATTATGCGTATGATTATGATTATGAAACAAATTGGATTGAATTGAACTGTCAAAAGAGTATCCATAACAGAAAAAAATTGTATATGGTTGAAATGAATTACAATTACGATTACCATTCAGTTCAATTCAATTTATTTTTGTAAAGCCCAAAATCACAACCGCAGTCGCCTCTTAGGGCTGAACATGAGAATTTAACCAACAGAAAGTTAGAAAATCAACAATGAAACAGAAACCGACAAGCAAATTAATCAACAGAAAACAAGCAAATGGAGAACTGTCCCAGAACATCCCTTGTCCTTAGACCCTCCTTCTCCGCAAGGAAAAAAAAAAAAACAACCAGTGGGAAAAAGAGAAACCTTGAGGAGAACCACAGTGAAGGAGAGATCCACTCTCATGGACGCACAGGCTGCAGATGTGTCCAGGACTAATGTGCATCCATTTATAGATAGAGTTCAAGTCTATAGGACCAGAGCCACTCAACTAAGAGACAAAGAGGGGCCCACCCACGGCAGGACGGGAGCCGCCCCAGCCAGGCATCGGGAAGGGAGAGTCCGGTCCCACCATTTCGATTACCATTGCGAAACAAATTGAATTGAACTGTCAAAAGAGCATCCATAACAAGGAAAAAGGTATATGGCTGAAAACAATTATTATTACTATTATTAGCGGAATAGAGTTTGGAGGTTCTGTAGCATATGGAACAATGTCGTCTGCGAATAATGAAATCTTATTTTCTACTTTTCCAACTGTGATTCCAGGGATCTCATTGTTATTTCTTATGGTCTCAGTGAAGGGCTCAAGTGCCAGGGTAAACACAATGGGAGATAAGGGGCATCCTTGGTGACATCCCCTCGTCAGACCAAAACACTGTGTGAGATTTTTAATAGAGATTTGAGCTTTTGGAGCACTGTTTAATGATTTAATCCAACTAATCCAGTTTCTCCAAGGTTACATTTTTTTAGCACTTGTGAAAGGCAGGACCACTCGACCCTATCAAACGCATTTTCTGCCTCTAAACATAAAATTAATACTTGGTTTGAAAGGGTCGAGTGATGTTCAATAATTTTCTGCTGAGTCTGCTGTGGAACAAATTTTTGTAATCTTCCTGCAATATGTTTTGAAATTATTTTAAAGTCAACGGGTAGTAAAAAGATTGGACAGTAGGATGGGCATTCATGGGTCTCATGGAGCATAGGCATAAACAGAAGGATTCATTGGGACTAAAAGTTTTTATAAAAGACAATTGTGTATCCATCTGTGCCAAGTGACTTTCCAGAAGACAATAATAAAATGGAGAATCTAACTGTTTGGTTTTTTTGGGGAGTTTTTTTTAGGGTTTTTTTTTTTTAATTATTTTGGTCAGATAAAATACAGTTGTTGGTTTTTTTTTCCAGATAATTAGTCATCTCAGCTTTTGATGGATTTTCTGTTGAATATAGTTGTGTATAAAAATTTAGAAAGTTATGTTTTATTGACTCAGTATTACACTGGGTTACAAAAAAAACATTTTTGAAAGTTGTCTGTGTTTTTTCAACTGAATTAGGACCATTTTGCACCGCTGAATCCAAAAATGATATCCATTTTTCTCAGTCAGGTCAGGTTTTTATGCTAATTTGATTTTGAAAAATCCGATCTTCTGACTAAATTGATTACAATTTTGTGACATTATCAGTTGATTTTCTTTAATATTTCTCATCCAAAAAAATGTTTTAGGAGATAAAATAGTTTTCTAACAGAAAGTATTAATTAAATGTTACGTTATGTTAATTGATAAAGGTAAGTACATGTAAATTGGAACGTTACGTTATCATTGTGCAAAATTCAGGACATGAACTTCTGTTTTTATGAACCCCTTGAATGCTCAGCAGCAGGGATGTCTCTCTTCAGAGTCCAACAGTAATCAGCCATCATGACTGCATCCCAGCGTCCCTGATACCTGGTCTCCATCTCTTTTATGTCCTGATGGAATCTCTCCACCTGCTCATCACTCAGTGATCCCAGATTCTCAGGAAACCTGAACATTTAGCTCCTTTTGGGAAAAAGGATGTGGAGCATCATCATTAAAACCACACTGGAGGAATCTTTGTCACTGATGTCAGGAACTTCTACAAAGACAGGTACTGGAATTTCATCACAGTGAGCTACAGGACGATGTGCTGATTCACGGTCAGGATACTTGAGGCTGCTTCGGTTCTTTCTGTTGATCCCAGTCACATCAATAGCCCAGAAGTAGCTATTGATGTCGGCTCCCTCCAAACCATGGGAATTCCAAACTTCACACAACTCTTCTTGCCTTTAGTCCACTGACACAGATACTCGGTGCATGACTTGCATGCCATGTGTGGCGCCCAAGCTTCATCTTGGTCACCAAGTTTAATACCAAAATAAGCATGGTAAGCACACTTTATGAAACTTGTGACTTGATTCCTGTTAGGAACATTGGTGTATTCACTGCAGATGTAGCAGAATATGTCAGGCTTATTTTTGCAAGATCTTCTAGTCGAAGCCATTTCATTCACTTGTAATATAAAAAAAAACAATTAGTCATAATTTGGCACATGCAAAATCTTCAGAATTTGTTTATAGCGAGAAATATAACAGAATTTTGCATCATATGACGTGAAAATACTCATACATGTAAACAAAATCGTCCAAAAACAAATATGTAGCTTAGTTCAGAACGTTGACCTGATTGAGCAAAACCAATATGATTTTTGGATTCAGCACATCAAAATGATCCTAAATCAGCTAAAAAATCTTAGACAATAAATTTAGTGTTGACCAGTGTTATATTTGAGGTTTGCCTCAGAAGAACATGTGCATTTAATAGTGTTTTCTCAGTAACCCAGTGATCTGGTTTATTTCCGACTGCATCGTGTCTTTCTCGAGTGAAGAGCATTTTCCTAATTTGTTCTGTTTGTACTTGGTTCAGTTTGGATTTTATTTAATTTAGTCTGTTCATATTTTCTGGTGTTGGTGATTGTTTGTGATTTTGTTCTGCATCTTGTGTGTTTTTCTGCAGCTCCTCTTGCCTGTTTGCTTCTTTTTTTCTGGCTGGTATATAAGAAATCAGACGACCTCTAATGACAGTTTTTGCTGCATCCCATATGGTGGCAGGGCTCATGGATGTATTAACATTATTGTTTATTGTTATTATTGTTAGATCCATTTCCTAATATTATCACAAGCTGCTGCACAGCTAAGTAACAAAGAGTTACATTTCCAAAACATATTTTGAGGTCTGTGTTTTGATAATGTAAGAGTAAATTATACTGGTGAGTGATCAGAGATGAGGATCAGTCCAGTTGTCCATGAGGCCACTGATGAGAGAAGATTATAAGGCAACAAGACATAGTCGAGTCTAGAGTAGAATTGTGTCTTGCCAAATAAAAGTCTTTTTGTAGTGGGGTTAAAATGCCTCCACACATCAGTAAACGCTGCCTTTTCTTTTGCCTCCTTTAAAGCCTGTTATCCTGTTTATCTAAGTTAAGTCAGCAGTTGAAAACCCCACCAATACGTCCTAATTTGTTATTATATTGACTGTATAATGTTGTCATTTCTGTCATAAATCGTGGCCTATCTCCATTTGGTGCATAAATATTTAAAATAGTAATTCCGTTTTCTAAAAATGTTCCATTTATAAATATATATCTGTCCTCTGAGTCGTGCTGTTGTGATTTGAGTAAGAACGATGTTTTTTTATTAATTAGAATAACAGCTCCCTGTTTATTTTGGTTCTAACTTGAGTAATAGACTTGTCCAGCCTGATCTCTTTTGAGTGCTTTGTGTTCCCCACTGGACAAATGAATTTCCTGTAGTAATGTGATATCAACCTTTTCTTTTTTCAGTGTGACTGTTCACTCACCCTACCTCTCTCTTTTCCTCTGACATATCCTGGAACTGTGTAAATGAACACTAACAGTTTCATCAAACTCCTAAACGGCACATTTCCGTCTTTGTTTCCTTGACGTCGTCTTAGTTCTTCTTCGACCGCCGCATGAAACGAGCCACACTCTGGTTCTATTAAAAGAGGCTAAAGGCACTGCAGTGTGTGAGCCTCTGGGTGATCAGTTCTGACGCAGTCTCAAAGATGACGCAGAAAAACAAAGCTCCTTAAATCAGTTCACAGCCAGACGCCATTCCAACAAAGCGCCCTGCACAACACACCACATTATGAGGGAGGTGAGACGCATCTGCTTCAAATAGAGATTATAAAGCCCCACTGTGGAACTTTTTAGCCACCGAATACACTAAAATAAAAAAGTCATCTCATTTTGACTGTGTTTATTGCACTGCAGGGTCGCATCTCCACAAACCTGATTCGTTTTTGGCCTGGAGGAGGGAAATGTTGCTCCTTTGGCCATAATATTCCACAGTATGACCTAGAATCTCATCTGTCTCCATGGAGAATGTGCCAAGGTATGGTTTTAATTTTCTGTCTATGGAATTGCACTGGTGATGTGCCAACTCCAGAAAATTACATGGTTTTGCTTTAAAGGTGAACCATGTCACTTTTCTAATGGGAGGGTCACCCACTTCCTGCTTGTCTCCATGGAGATGTTACTGCTTTGCCTCGAATGTTCCACAGCTTAGTGTTAAACCTAAACTTCATCTTTCATTTATTCAATCAGGTAGAGCGGGTTATTTGAACATTTTAAGAGCAAATTGATGAGCCTGACAGCAGCAGTTACAGAGAGAGGGGTGACGGTTTTTCAATAGAAAGTGAATTGGGGCCAGAATCGACGGAGTCAGAACCGCACCCATGATCACTTCCTATTTGGAACGCAGCAGTTAGCTATATCCATTTATATATACACTCTATGATTCTTACTGTACACAGGCTTGCCTTTCCATAGAACTGACCTATAACTTGGCCAAGTGGAAAAAGTGCATGGTACGTTACATCAGAAAATCATATTATTTTACTGTCTCCTCTTCTTGTACCTGGAGCAGACTTTTCGTGCGTTTCTCCTTCTGAATACATTTAGTTTTGAATTCTTTTTACAAACAATTCAAACCCGCGGCTGATACACAACTCCACCAAACTTGTTGTTGTGTTCTCTAGAATTTTCAGATAGAGGAGGAGCCTAAAGCTTTATAGAAGTTTCACTGTACTTCACTGTGACATATTCAAAATTAAAGCCACAATATGTAACTTTTTAGCTAAAAAATATATTAAAATAAAAGCATGATTTTTTCCCCCTTACTATGAGCAGGCTTGCATCTCCACAAACCTGACTCTTATTTGACCTGGAGGAGGGCCTGCTTCTTCTAGTTTCCATGGAAATGTTGTTTCTTTAACTATAATATTCCAGTATGTCATAAAACTCATGTTGATGGATAATGTTCTGAAGTATGTTTTGAACTTTCTACTATGACACAGATGACACCTCCTGAAGCCTGTACTGTACCTTTAAATGATTTTAGCTCATGTCTCTGTGGTCGGACAATAGTGTTTATTTTATCAACCTTATACTCAAACAGACCACATTCAATAAGTCAGGGGTGGAAGAAGTACTCGGTTTTGTTACTTAAGTAAAAGTACACATCTCGCAGCAAAAAATTACAGTAAAATTGTCACTTGAAAAAAATCTACTTAAGTAAAAGTATTAAAATGGTAAAAAATGTACTTAAAGAGTAAAACGTATTATTTATTATAAGTATTTCGAGCATATTTTGAGGTCTTATAAAGCTTCAGATGTAGTGATTTTCATAAAGATTTGTGCTGAATTTTATTCAAGTGAAAAAACTGAATATGTCTAGCAGTTTTTATTTATATAATTTTGTTTGCTCAAATAGGCTCAGTGCACATTAGCACGCTAGCTAGCTCACTGTGTCTCAAAGCTAATGTAACCCATAAAATCCAATGTATTAATAAAATAATTATGTACCTCTAACACTCTCCGTACAATAATAATATCCTACCTGTAAGCCTTGTTACTATAGCAGCCCAAAATCTCGCGATACCTCAGGGTCGCCCATGTGGGACCTCGTGTCTAGTGAATAAATAGGGCAGATGTGCACCGGTGGGGAGATGGGTGGAAGCCTCGTGCGGCGCACGGCTGCAGGTAGATCAATAACCCCTAACATTTCGGTTCATGCTTTATATGCCTTTGTCTGAATTTGTGCCCCTCAACTTGCAGATGCCTCCATTGTAACTACATTGTGTGTCAGTCACTTTTTCTAAACACAGAAGTGTCCTCCAGTGAAGTATTCATTTATTTGTGTAGTGTTTACCGTGTTGTTAGTGACATCCACACACAGCTCTCTGTCCACTGCCTCTTTAAATATTTATTTATTTTAGCGAACAGGAAGTGCCTGTTATGAACGTGTTAAAAATAAATTCCTTAGCCTTTTTTGCAGGTCTCAAACAATAATAAAAAAAACCTGTTACTTTTCAGTCCTGTCCAAATGTGCAGTGGAATAAAAAGTACAGATACCTACATTTTTTACATGTAGGTACCTGTACATAAAGTACCGCACCTAGGTACAGCACTTCACAACTTTTACTTCATTACATTCCACCGCTGCATAGACCGCAGTCCTCCAGAGCCGAGCAGAGGCACACACAACAGAACAGACTCATGTTTGCACAATGGCGTGTCCTGCTTTGGTAAATCAGGCTGTAAACAACCCCCACGCCTGTTCATCCTCCTCTCATTTAAATGCATGAAAAGCCCGACGTCCCACTGCTACTGTTGAGTAATGCATGTCACTATGTGCACTAGAATAATGCACTGGGACAGCTTCTCATGCTCACCATGTCAAATATAGTGTTATAAAAGGGACAGAAGAGGGACGGAAGAGAGACAGAAGAGAGACAGAAGAGAGACGGCAGAGAGATGCTTTCTAGAGTCAAGTGGACTATGTACTGTATGAATAAAAAGGATAGACTGCATAAAACAAAAGCATAGCTAACTTGCTAGCCGCTGCGTTCCAAACAGGTGATCATGGGTGCACTTCTGGCTCCATCGACTCTGGCTCTAGTTCACTTTACATTGAAAAACTGTGGCCCCTTTCTCTGTAACTGGTCTTAAAATGTTCATATTAACCCACTCTAGATGTTCCTGGTGTTTTCATTTGGCTATTTTGTCCAAGATGTGCTCTGAATTTGCCCTATAACTGCTGGCGTCGATGAGCGTCATTGGACTGCAGCTGAACGCTGTGGTGACGTCACACTCACTTAGCCTTCTTCTTTATACAGGCAATGATTAAGAAAAGGGATTTAGTGAAGACAACTATTTTGAAAGCATTTTTTATTATATTAAAATGTTTGCATAGAGTTTTCAAAGAATCATCACCTTGTGTGAATCACAAAGTACTTAGAACAAGCCCCACAAAAGAGCCTTATTCACAAAGTTGAACTCCAAGCAAGTTTCATTTTTCTAGAGCATTTCTTTTCAAACTGCTCTTGTGCAGCGTCAAAGTCGAGTGTTGACCTCTTCTCGCGGCTCTATAATTGAAGCTTAAAGCGACAACCACAGCGTTACGTAAGAGCGGCGGGCACCTGCGGGTATCAGCTTCACTCACTTCATCTGTATTCAACCAAGACCCGGTCCCCAGTCGGCCTCAGAGCCACGGAGCCGTGCTGGTGACCCCATCGACCCGCACGAGTACAATCACACATGTGCCACCGTTCATCAAACGTGCTGGAACATGGGGGGGGATCAGTGCATGTTTGTGTTTGTGATCATAAGCAGCTGTGACTTGTGAGTGAATGTGAGCTGTTTTCTGATCTGTTCTAATGTTGTTTCCTCATCACAAGCAGACCTGGAGTTGTGTTTCATTCACACATGTTTAACCCTGCATATTTAAGCTGAGTTCTTCTCTCAGACTGAAAAAACTCTGTTCCACCTTGTGATGTCATGTGGTAATACAGGAAGTGCTCCACTGTGTTTTTAAACCCCATACACCTTCACTAAAATCATTTGGATGATTTCAGACCTGGAATTGCCAATCTCTGCTGAACTAAAGGTAAAAGGAGCTTGAAAACTACCTCTTCATGACATCACAAGGTGGAACAGAGCGTTTTGAGCTTTGGAGATGTAGACAGACTAATAATAAAGGGTTGGTCAAACATGTGTGAATGAAACAACACACAACTCCAGGTGTGTTTTTGAGTCAATTTTGTGTAATACAGGACCTTTAAGTTGAGGTGACATGGTGATGGTAAAGTGACACGTATGCAGTCTTGATTATATGGGCAAATTTTAGTTCAGTGCTTCTTATCATTTTGTTCTTATTCTCAAATACAGACACCTTTTTCTGTATTTGAAGTACGTCCTCTCAGAAGTAGATGCTTTTGTTACCTCTTAAGGGCGAGATATGCACTGGTCCGAGCGGGAATCACCCCATTGACTTCAGGGCTGGTGGATCACTGTGCTAATCACAGACGCTCAAACTTGCTTCGTCTCTAAGATCAGACGAGACCGGGCCTTCTGAAGGATAAAGTGTGTGCTTTGATTTTTTTCCCCGTTTGGTGGCTATGCTGGCAAAGGTTCATTTTTGACAGGTTAAGGTTAGGGCATAGACTGTATATATAAATGAACATAGCTAACCTGGTAGCGTTCCAAATAGGAAGTGAGCCTGGGCGCGCTTCCAGCTCCAATGACCCCAGTTCACTTTCTATTGAAAAACCATGGCCCCTTTATTCGTAACTGTTGCTGTCAGACTTGTCATTTTGGTCTTAAAATGTTCTTATTAACCCGCTCTACATGATCCTGGTGTTTTTATTTCACTGTTGTGTCTGTAACTCAAGATATGAACATTAATAAGAGACCAATGCTGTGCCAGGTTAGCAATTAACAAATAACAATTGCGTTGGCAAAATGGCACTGGGGGTAAACAATAACGTCGTAGAGTATCTTGGCTTATTGTTATGGGGTTGTTTCATAAATATAACGGCCAAGATGGAAGTTTATAATTTTCTCTAAAGGTCATTGTCCTGACTTCTAAAAGTACAAATGGTGCGATTTACAAAAAGAACCAAAAAAAAAAAAAAAAAAGTTCTGCAACAATGAGTGCGACCTACAGTGCTTTTCTCGGCAGTCCTTCTCTACACTATACTCCAGTAGCCACAGCTGCCCTGGGGCTGATTGAAACAAGATGTGGCACACAATCCTACACATGCATTTGGGTGAGCTCGCATTCCCACAGGCATCGTCCATACTGACCAGGAACTGAGTGGTCAGTGGTTCTTTTATCTCAGCATTTAGGTCCCATGTTCAATTATAGGTTATGAAAAAAATTAAAAAATAAATAAAAAAAATAAAATTGGCTTATCCTTCAGCTAGGTAATAAAACAACAACAACAACAACAACAATAATAACAACAACAACAACAATAACAATAACAATAATAACAATAAAAATAATAATAATAAGAAGAAGAATAACAGCAATAATAACAACAACAATAATAATAATAACAATAACAATTCCTGTCATTATTCAATCAAGTCATACACGGTGGTAAGCTATATTGTATAGTCACAGTTGCCCTGGGGCAGACTGAAAGAAGCGGGGCTGCCACTCTGTGCCATTTGCCCCTCTGACAACACACCAGATTCATACTAGGCAAGATTAATGCCTAAGTAAAAGTCAAAATTAAATCTGTCAACTGGACAAAAAGTTGAAACCTGAATGGAGGAACTAACTTTTGACATAAGGCAGTGTCCACCAGTAATCTGACCAGAACTGAAGAAGCGGCTTGGATGAGCAGCGACACGTCTTCACTCCTGCAACTTTTTGTCCAGTTGACAGATTTAACTTTCACTTTTACTATGGATCAGACCTGGACAACTGAGGGATTACACAGACACAACAACAGAACGTGGTTGGAATCAAACGTCTGACCTTCAGGTTGATGGACGAATGTTTCAACCACTGAGCCACTGTTGTGTGTTGTGCTTCTGATTATGAACCTATTGCACAATATCTGGAGAAGGGCCCTGAAGGAACGGCCCGTAGTTCTTTGGACCGCTTTAACTTTTCGAAACATGTTGAACTTGTCAAATACAGCTCCACTCCTCTATTCTGGGGGAGCTGTGCTTGGGTCCAGGTGAAGGTTAGTGAGCTCTGAATGAAGTTGTCTGCAGTGTGGGGCAGATAAACATGTCACTCAGTGGCCTTCTCCTGTCCATCTGCCCCTGCCCTGTACCAGGCTCTCGTCCCCGGCACTGAGCACGAGCCCGACCATTATGTAGCATCAGGGGCAGAGTGGCAGAGTGACAGGTGATTGACAGGCTCACTGACTGACTGATAATGCAGTGAAAATTGCTTTGGACCACCTTTGTTTGCTCCACCTACAGCAGCAGAGACGCAGAGCAAAACAATGAACCAGTGTCAGCCGGCGGAGTCTGCCCCCTCTACTGACAACATGGTGATTCTAAATGTGGGCGCTAGTTTAGTCAATTCAAGTTGTGTGAGTGATGGCGGCGGGCAGGGCGGGCGATGGCCAGGGGCGGGCTGGCAAACTGGGATACTGGGGATTTACACGGTGGGCTGGTGGGTTTAGTAGGTCTGGTGGGTTTGGGGGCCAGGGGGTGAGTGGGCCGGTAGGTCAATGAGCTTGGTGGGCCAGGTGGGCCAGTGGGCCTGGTGGGTCAGTAGCGGGCCAGATGTTGTTCCTGACACTGCACTTGAGAGATGGATAAAACAAGACAAATCAATTTGTTTATTTTTCTCATAAGTTTTACATATTTATCTTGTTTGCTCAAAGCAAAAAGTTTAGTCAAGATGTTACAACGAACATGGTAAAAATAACTCCTCAAATCATATGAAAAGTACTTTTTACTTATCAGTCCTGTTCAAAAATGTAGTGAAGTAGAAAGTACAGATACCTGCTCTTAAATGTAGTGAAGTAAAAGCAAAAAGTATCAACTATAAAATGTACTTAAGTAAAGTACAGATACCTAAAAATTCTACTTAAGTACAATACTTTACTACTTGCACCACTGCTCATCTTATTGGATGCTATTGCTTTTCCACAGTGGGCCTGGTGGGTCAGGGGGCCGGCCCTTGTTCCTCACACTGTAAGGCCTGTGCTCACACTCACCCGTAAAACTGCCAGCGCACGAGAGATTGGAGTATAGTAGTTTTGGCGTGCGCATGTACTGCCCTGGTATTGCCCCCCAGGTGCCACACATACTTAAACTTGGAAGCCTAGAATCCCCCCTGACCATCTGCATCTGCACTGTGTAACATACATAGACTAGATCATCACTGCTTAAGTGGGCCGGTCTGTCAGAAACTCTCCGGTCACATTTGTCCCAGTCCGTCCTCGCCGATGGCACAGAATGGCAGGCTTGCTTTTGTCAATCTACCCCTGAGCAGTTGTGGTCTTTTTTATTGTCCAAATGTTTGTGGTTTTTTTTTTTTTTGTTTTGCTCTAATTTCAGTGTAGACTCTGCACACCTGACTTCCAACTCTGTCTCTGTCTCACTTTTTGCTCATATTACTATTACTGTTTATTGCTCTGAAAAACCTACTCAGAGCAGGCTTGCATCTCCACAAACCTAACTCTTATCTGGCCAGAAAAAATTGAATAATTGCTAATGTAAATGGGGTCTTGAATCCAGGACAGTACAGGATTACTCAGACCTGCTCAGATCAATCCAAATGAAGGAACATTATAACATGGTTAAAATAAAAGTCAAGTTTATATAATATGTCCCTTTAAATAAAACATAACATTAACTCAGAGTAGTGTAATACATAACCCACTGAAGGAAAAAAGTAATAGAAACATATATTATTTAAATGTTTGAGTGTTTAATTATCTTTATGTAAATGAGTTCGGTCGTTGGTTCGGTGTGATCCTGGACAGAGTGACGTTACCTCACTACTCCATAGACGCAGTTGCTATAGTGTGAACCTTCATGATCTTGTGGTCTTGCCTGTGGTTACTTACATACTGCGCACACGGGTCAGGACCACAGAACAGGACACATGTGCAGCACGTACCACAGAGAACACAGAGTACACAGAGTATCTGATCTAAAGGTCCTGACTCATGGTCCAGAGAGGAGTCCCACTGCTTCTAACATATTGCCTGTGCTGTTGGAAAATGGGTCGATTGCAGAGAATACATTTCCCCATGGCGACATTAAAGTTTACATTAACCTTAAAGGGCCCATATTACACTATTTTCTGATCTATGTTGTAATGTTTCCTCATCACAAACAGACCTGGAGTTGTGTTTTGGTTCATTCACATAAGTTTAACACACAAACCTGCATATTTAGGTGATGCAAAACACATATGTGGTGTCATATGGTAATAAAGCAACTGCTCCACTGTGTTTTTAAACTCCATTCACCTTTTCCAGAATCATTTGGATGACTTCAGCTCTGAAATTGCCAAGCTGTACTGAACTAAAAGTAAAAAAAACGCTGTAAACTACCACTTCATGACATCACAAGGTGGAACAGAGCATTTTGAGCTTTCTATATTTAGACAGATTAATAATGCAGGGTTACACAAACATGTGTGAATGAAACAAAACAACTCCAGCTCTGTTTTTAAGGAAGTAACAACATTATAACATAGTTTAAAGCTCACAAGAGTCCACTTTGGGCCATATAGGACCTTTAAAATGGCTTCTAAATGACAGAATCAGAGGTCGGTTCCTTCTCATTTACGTAAGCCGTTCGTCCCCTCGTAAAGTGGAGGTAGATGGGAGATCTCACAGCTCTCTAATGTCATCACTGAGGAGTCGTGTTGGGCTAAATGAATTACATCCAGATGAATTCTCTGGATGGGGATGGCGTTAATGGGACTATAAGTGATCTGTGCTGTCAGCCTCTCTCTCAGTTCACATCGGCTCTGAACATGTGGGCTGTGTGATGGCTCAGGTCCCAGTTTCAGTCTCTGTGTCCCTCTGGAAACACATTCGCAATAATTAAAGCTGTTCATTAGACTCTCTGCTCCAGACTAATGATCCACCACCAATCTAATAACAGAGGTCATCCCAGCTCCCTCTCCTTCGGGGTCCTGTAGCTCACCGGACACTGCAGGCGTTAGGGCATACGGGGGGTACGCTACCAGTCAAGAGTTTGGACACACCATCTCATTCAATGTTTTATTTGTTTTATTTTTACTACTTTCTACATTTTATATACACACAGAAAACATCACATATATAAAGTAAGATATATGTAACTGTGTAATAAAAACAAAACAAAAAAACAACTCTATTAAATATTTTTGACAATGCAAAGGGTGGCTACTTAAAATAATAAAATAAAATATACAAAAAAAAATTTAAAGAAAAAAAAAATTAAAAGAAAAAAAAAATTAAAAGAAAAAAAAAATTTAATAGATTCCCCCCCCCCCCACTACATAATTACATATATTTTACTTCATGTATCTGATGTTTTCTGTATGTATATAAAATGTAAAAAGTAGTAAAAAATAAATAAATAAATATCAGTAAGAAGGTGTGTCCAAACTTTTGACTGGTTGTCTATGGTAAAAATAATTGCTGTTTCGGTCAGCTTCCTGTTATATGCAACATTTTGATGACTTTTTATCCATTCAAATGTACATATATATATAGTATTTAGTCTTAAATTGTTAATTGTTATAGCAACGGCCCTAACTTCTCATCACTCTGAACCCCATGGATATAATATCTTTCACTTTCACTTGTTTCAACTTTTTAGACCAAGTAAAGTACTGCCTTAAAAAAAAGAGTGTTACAGGCCTAAGGGTTAAGCCAGGTATAAAACAGAGCTACACCATCACTGCAGTACTTCTAAACAAGGGCTAACTCAAAGAGGACAAACTGTGGATAAAGACCTCAGCAGTCAGCAGTATGTCTGGGATACAGCTGTGTGTGCTATATTCTAACTTCAATTCAAAAAGTGGATAGTAAAAGTAAAAGTTAAATCTGTCAACTGGACAAAACATTGTAGGAGTGAAGACTTTTAGGATTTTTGTTAGGAAAGACAATCCTTCCTTGAACAGGAATGGAGGCCTTAGACACCAATTATCCCCAATATGGCAAGTCAGTAGGGCCATTAAAGGTTGAATGTAGGCCATTGAGGCTGAAACTGTAAACTATAGCTGTTTACAGTTTCAGTGTAGTTAGCTCCTCCCCTCAGATAGATATAAGGCAGTGTCCAGCAGTAATCTGACCAGAGCTGAAGAAGCAGCTTGGATGAGCAGTGAAACGTCTTCACTCCTGCAACATTTTGTTCAGTTGACAGATTTAAGTTTTGCTTTTATTATGGATCAGACCTGAACGACTGAGGGATTACCCAGACTTCAAAAAGTGGAGCTAAACATTAAATCAGCTTATTTTTGCTACTAGACATTTGAATGTGTACATGACATTTTAATAGCACCATTTACTGTAGTGTCCTTTTTGGTTATTTTAGTGCAGTCTAGGTAAACAGAGTGTGTGCTACCCCCAGTCACTACCATCATTTCAAACACTTGGTGACATCACACACGACTGCCCTGATGTTTCTGATATAAACAGTTGGCTGCAGGGGCGGAGTTTGAAGTGCTGGACCAATCACACTATTCCTCATATGTCCAGACCCCACCCCTCCTCCTCTCTCACTCTCTCTTTTACTCCTCCAGGTACTCTCCAGTTTAGCAGCTCTTTTTCAATGTGGTTGTGGGCAGAGTTTAGCGGTTTAGTCTCAGTTTAAACTTTTAATGGGCAACAAAAACAAGTGAGTTAATGGTGTTCTACATGAGAGATATTTACTTTTATTGTAGTAACACAAGCTGAACATATTTATATACTACATCTATAGCTATACCTGCTTGTCAATGTCTGAAGCTAAGCAGGACTGGGCCCGGTCAGTACTTGGATGGGAGACCGCCGGGAATAGCAGGTACCGCAGTGGGGCGCCAGTAGATCTAGTGCAAAGTATTGTTATGCCCTAAAGCAAGACACTTCACCCACCTTGTCTAATATGTGAGCACAGATTGGCTGCTTTGCTCATTTTCAGTATGTACCAAAATGGAATTACAGGTCAGAGCTGCCAGCTCATAGACTCTGGTAAATAAAAAGTCTTTTTTTTTTTTTTTTTTTTTTTTTTTTACAGCTGACGATTTGAGTGGGAGGAGGGCATTTATTTCATTGAGGTGGAAGTCATTGTGTACCCTTTGGCCTGTACTTTGCGCCATCCTCTCCATGGTCCTTTTACACTGCCATTTTCTGTCTCTTTAAGTGCCCTGCGTATCCCGCGGCAACATGCGGCCGTGACCCCTCCCCTCTCCACCCCTCTCCACCCCCAAAAAGGACACTTTGGCACTCACCAGCTTGCACATTTGTCTGGATGGTAGATTGTTCCGCAGCCAAAATTTCCCCTGGGACCTTTATGTTTGCATCTGACACAAGAGTTTGGTTATAGGTCACGTTAAGATGGCAGTTTCAGTAAAAAGACTTGAGCTGGGCATTTCAAACTAGAGGAAATGCCATAAATAATAAAACAACAGCTCCAACTGATGTGTCCGGACTCTCTGCTTTTGTTTTATTATAACTTATGTGAACTTACGGACTAGATTTTTCTATGTAAGCTGCGAGATAACATCGGCAGTGTTTACATGCACACCAAACATCTGATCATAATCTGATTTCTGGAGTTATCTGATTATGCAAATGTGATGTAAATAGTTTAATTTGATGTGAGTAATCTGTTTTCTTTTGACTTGAATTCACTTATTAATGTCGCCAGGTTTTTTTATGGTGAAGTTTGTCTTCGGCACATAAACATGCAGCATAATCAGATCTTATTTTGGGGTTTACGGAATATTCTAGTTATTAGATTTCACCGTAGACGATATGTCAAGATCTGGTTCCTATTGACTTCTATTGAAAAGCTGTGGCCCGTCTCTCTGTAAGTGTTGCTGTCAGGCTCCTCATTCTGATTTTAAAATGGTCGTATTAACCCGCTCTACATGATCATGGACTTTAAAATTTTGCTTTTGTGTTGTTAAATTAAGATGAATATTAAAAACACACCAATCAGATGCCTTTCCTGCCCCCGCTAGCGTTAGCAACAGGTTTGATTGACAGTGTTGCTAAGTACCTGCTCCCTGTTAAACCAGCGATGCAGGTGGGAAGGGGTGTTACCTTCAAAACCCTCACTCCTGATTAGCCCTTTGGTTGCTATGATACACACGCTCAGATTTCCACAATAGTTAGCACGTAGCTGGTTAGCCTCCGCAATGACTTTGAGCTCCAGTGGTCCCTCGTTTATCATGGGGGTTACATTCTAAAAATAACCCGCAATAGGCGAAATCCGCAAAGTAGTCAGTTTTATTTTTTACAATTATTAATATATGTTTTGCGGCTGTAAAACCCCTCACCACACACTTTATACACTTTTCTCAGACAGGCATTAACATTTTCTCACATTTCTCTGTTGTTTAAACACTCTCGAAGTTCAAACCTTCGTAGGCGTCTTTGTCGGTGCAGAATGTTTGATCGACATTGTGGGTTTTGTCGATGAGTAAACTTGCAAACATACAGCACTTCAGAGTCACACTGCGATCAGACATTTATGTAAATTTGTCTGAATGCATTCTACTCTACAGGTGACACGGCACAGAGGAGACTGATGGACAATGGTCTACAGTCCTTTAGCCAATCAGGACGCAGAACACAATGCATGTTCATACACTGTCAAAAAAAAAAGCATGCAAAATTGCACCAAAAAATAAATAAAAAATCTGCGAAACAGCGAGACAGCAAAAGGTGAACCACAATATAGCGAGGGACAATTGTATACATATATTTTTTTTAAATCTATGGGAAAAATGAATGGAAATTTACTTCCAGAACCGGAGCTTGTGGTCACTGTTGAGCTCCATAAAGCCTTTGTATTTTTAATCATTTTACATTGTTCAATTTGTATTGTGTATGTATGTATGTACGGCGACCTTGAGAGCCTTGAAAGGCGCCTAACAAATAAAATGTATTATTATTATTATTATTATACTAAAGTCTAAGTCACATGTGTCAAACTCAAGACCCGCGGGCCAAATGTGGCCCTCCACATCATTTTATGTGGCACTCAACAGGGTAAATTAAAAGGTATGATGGTCTTACAATCTCAATTTATCAGGAGATATGCAGTTACACAGCCATAATTTTATATCTAGGCAAATGCATATGCAATATTTGTAACTTGAATAAGTAATAAATACAGAAACAGTTAATTAACAAGTAAAAACACAGCAAAAAAACTTGTTAGATTTATTTTACATTTGGCCCTTTCAGAGTAGCCATTTTGCTGATGTGGCCCTCGGTGAAAATGTGTTTGACACGCCCGGTCTAAGTGAACAAAAGCCAAAAACTGCGTGACTGTTGGGGCCCCCTCTAGTGGCTGGTAGGGCCCTATGCATTTGCACAGTCTGCCTATGCCGGGTGATGCCTCTTGCTGTGAGCTCTTTCTGTTCTGGTGTTACTTATGTTAACATCCCCATTCAGCCCAGGAGCTCCAGCTGCACTATTTACTCTGCACTAGCACTTTGCAATCTTTTCAATTTACATGACAATTGGAATATAGTAAACACAATGATTTTGCCTTTGTTTACGCGCAGTTGGCAGCAGCGACTCCCAGAACACTATTTTGACTGAAAAGGTGTTTTTGCTTTCTGGTATTGAGGACAAAATGCCAATGTAAACAATTATGCAACAGCCACGTCTCAAGCAGAAATGGCTGCTGACTTGAGACTATAGTCTGAAAAGTATGATTCGAAAATAGTAAAAAGTTACATTAACACATAGATTTTCTACGGCTGTTTTGTGCACCTCCTTTCTCCATTCTCAAGTATTTGTATTAACTAATTCATTTTAAACGGTTTGCAGTGGTCCAAAGTTATTCCTCACTCACCTTATGCATTCAGAGCATTCTAATTATTCACAGTGATGAGTTTATAAGGGCTTTTCGCAACTTTCAGAGACCAGAGCAGACCATGGTAAAGCTAACAGCAACTTCCTGATCCTACCACACAATAAAATGCTTTTAATTGGATGCAGACAACACGCAAACATAGACTGTATATATAAATGGACATAGCTAACCTGCTAGCCGCTGCGTTCCAAATAGGAAGGGAGCATGGGTGCACTTCCGACTCCATCGCCCCTCTCTTTGCTACAGTGAGCCTTGTCACTTTGGTCCTAAAAATCAGACACTTTCAGTCCCCGAGGTTGCTCCAGCTAACGTTAGAAACAGGTTTGATTGACAGCATTTTTAAGTGGTGCAGGCGGAAAGAGGTGTTACCTTCAAAAGCCTCGCTCCGGATTGGCTCTTTGGTTGCTATGATACTCGTGGTAGGAGCTCCAAAAATTGAACTGGACGCCATATTGACTGCTATGACTGCTAGCCTCGACGAGCTTCATTTGACTGGAGCTGAACGCTTTGGGTGGCGTCACACTCACTTAGTCCACTACTTTAGTTCAGACTTTACACACAACTAATATTTTTGGCCCCAGGAGCTGCTTATACAATATGGCTAAATTAGACATTTTATTTAGAAGGGGCTACGGGGGTACTAAGGTCTTCCATGGGGATGCTCACTTACCATGGAGTGGGCGTGCTGTCTGCGTGTAGTTAGCCCCCTGTGATGATTGACAGGATCTAATGTGGAATTTCTTCTTTGTCGCAGTCTAATTTTGAGCTTTTAGCAGTTTGAATATTTTAGTTGAGAGCTGAAGTCCTATGAAAATGGGTTAAAAATCTTTGCAGGAGCTTTGGGGGACCATTGGCCATTTCAGAGGGGGCTAATGCCTCCCCAAGCTCCCCCCCGGCACCGCCCCTGCTCTTAATCTCTTAAAATTACAATGTGAAGCTCGCGGGCCTGTCAAAAATAGTAAAGGTCTAATCTTCGCCCACTGCTCTGTGCTTAGTTTCCAATTATTCAACATTTTAACCGTAGAAACAGCTAAATAAAAATCAGCTGCTTGATACAGTGAGATGCCACCATGAAGAGGCCAAAAGCTTTTTTCACATTTCAGTTTTAGTGGGGACAGTTTTTAGACGTAGACAATCATGAGATATTGGATTGAAAGTTCTTCTCCTCTCTCCCCCTCTCCCTCTCTCTCCCTCTCCTCTTGCACCTCTTCCCAATGCTCCTCTTCCTATTTCCTCCAATCCACTTTCTCTTCTTTCTCCCTCCCTCCTCCTCTCACTCTCTCTTCCTCTCACTCCCTCTCTCATCATCTGTCCTCCACTCCCTTTCTCCTCCTCTCTCTTCCCCTCTCCCCCTCTCCTCTCTCATCCTCCCCTCTTTCTCCTCCTCTCTCCATCTCCCTCTGTCATCCTCTCTCCCTCTCCTACTCTCTCATCCTCTCCTCTTTCTTTCTCACTCCTCCTTTCTCTCACTCTCTCCTCATCTCTCCTCTTGCCTTCTCTCTCTCTCCTCCCCTCCCCTCTTACCCCCCTCATCCTCCCCTCTTTTTCCTCCTCCCTCGCTCTCCTTCCTCTCTTCTCCTGTCATCCTCCCCTCTTTCTCCCTCTCCCTCTCTCCTCCTCTCTATTGTTCAGTTTTTAGACGTAGACAATCATGAGATCTTGTATTAAAAGTTCAGCAAACAAGTGAGATACTGAGTCAGTCTATCACCATAGTCCCTTATAAATACATTTTATCCAGTGTTGTTCTTCTGACAGATGCGATGGCCAACCTACTTTTTCAAAGAGTGAACAGGGATGAGTTTTAAATTCATAGTTACAAAACAAAGGCTGAGTGAAGGAGTGAATCTAAAGGTTTAAAGTAGAGGCTGAAGTCTGCATGTATGTTATATCTACAGAATCCAGTACAGAAACACAGGTTGCTTGAAGAATTACTTTGCACTTTGCACTACTACTTTTAAAGGTCCTGTACTCTATTTTTTTCATGTATTTGAGCAAAACGTGTCTTCCCCCAGTACAGATGTTTTGTATGAACAGCTCTTGAGGTCAAAATAAGTCTGCTGCATTCTCACTGCATTGAATTAGAAAGCATTTTATAGTCCGACAATCAGGCAGTGCACATTAGCCTGCTAGTTATTGCTTGCTTTAACTTTAGCATTGAGAAAAGTGCTTATAAACTCATCATGGTGAATAATTATAATGCTCAGAATGCATAAGATAAGTGTGGAATAAATTGGCACCACTGCAAACTGTTTAAACTGAACTAGTTCTGGTTAAGATGTTTTTTTAAGACAGTAAAAATGAGGTACGGTGCCATTAATTCTATGGTAATATTATTTTAGAGAAGTGGAACTACCCTCTGGATCTTAGCGGCACACTTCTAAAGCACTCAAACATGACTTAAGTTTGGGGCTAAATAAGGACAATGGAGATAACATGGGACGCAGCAGAGGCTTGTTAAACGCTGCGGGGCAAATGTGTGTGCGTGAGTATGTGCGTGAGTGTGTGCATGTTTGTGTCGGCTGAGGACAGCGACATGACCAGGAGATGTAGCATTAGAAAAACAAGAAGCTAAACTACTGGCTCATGTTATTTGGCTAGTACACAGAAAGCTTCCCTTCAGCACATCTATTACTTAAGGTCTGGCCCAAGTTGTTCTACCTGTGACAAATTGATGTTTTTGCCTTGGGCTTTTCATCTTCTCCTGCCCCACAGGGTTTAGTCTAATATTGGTTGGTTCCAAAATGTTGTTTAGTGCACCATCCCTTAAAACAAGTTGACAATTTGAATCAGCATTTCTATAGAGGGTTGAAACCATAGACTGTATAAATAAATATATATGTACTCTGGCTTCAGTTCACTTGACATTGAAAAAACATGGCGTCTCTCTCTGTAACTGCTGCTGTCAGACTCGTCATTTCGGTTTTAAAATGTTCGTATTAACCCGCTCTACATGATGTTTTATGATTTATTTCAGAGGGATCTTAACAGCGCAGAATTGCACCTTCTTCCTATTAATTTAAAGGGGAGACATGTGAGGCTTATTGCCCCGGGCCCCAAATTTCTGTTGCCAGGCCTGCTCAAGTGTACCATGTTAGCTCAGTTCAATTAGACCTGAATTAAAACAAACCACTGAACACAGCACATTTAACAGTTCATATTTGACATACAAATGACTCAAACATACGTGTGCACATTCCCCCATGTTTCTATAATGATGAACCTCGTGTGATGTAATGCATGCAGATTAAAATGTATTCAACCTTTTTATTTAACTCTTTGCGTAATGGAAAGTGCGCATTCTGAGACCTTTCTATAATTAATATGAACTTATGCTTATGATAATTAACCTTAACCTTGTCATTGCAGGTGTTATTTAAAGGGCTCATGTGGAGAACGGAGTCTTGGGTTAGACTTGTGTTCTCTCTGTATGTGACATGTGAATACCAAGATCAAGTCTTTAAAGGCCCTGTGCCTGATTTTTTTCCCCCCATGTATTTGAGCAAAATGTGTCCTGTCCCAGTACAGATGTGTTATATCAGCTGCTCTTAAGGTCAAAATATGTCTGCTGCTCGCTGCATGTGTTTGCATACAAGTTGTTGTTATCTGTACCATCACCACAGAAATCCTGGCTGGATGATCTCTACTCTGTCCTGGATGATTCTAGTGAAGATGTATGAAGTTTAAAAACAAAATGGGGCACTTCTTGTATTACCACATTTATTTATTTATTTGAGCACAATGCAGGCTGATGAACAAACATGATACAACATGAAGGTAAATACACCAGATTTTAGCCAGAGGCTAATTTCCATCCATTGTTCCAAAGGGCTGGAGTCACAAAAGGTGGAACAGAGTGTTTTCTGTTTGAGAGAAGAACTCAGTCTAAATATACAGGTTTGTGTGTTAAACATGTGTGAATGAAACAAAACACAACTCCATTTATGTTTGTGATGAACAACATTATAACAGATCACAAAATAGTGTAATGTGAGACCTTTAAATTATGCACAACATCTGATATTTTCAAACAAACACAAAAATGAGCCAAACTAAATCATATCTGAAGGAGCTGCTAGAAAATTTCATATTGTCAACATAAAGTCACTTTAGACTTGCTCACAGTGGAGAGAGAGAAACTACAACTTTTACTCAAGTAAGAGTACTGTTACTTCAATACAAATATTACTTCAGCAGGAGTAAAAGTATTCTTCTAGAAAAGTACTCTGAAAACTACAACCAGTAGTGCTCAGACCATAGGTCACAAACCACTGGTTCAAGGCAAGTTTATTTGTATAGCACAACGTGTACATAAAGTATGCTTTACAGAATAAGAAAGACAATAAAATCTAAATACAGACAAATTAAAACATAATATCATAATAATCATCATAAAATTTACATTAAAAGATAAAAGGCAGAATAAAAACCTTTCAGTCATATGTACAGCCAAACAGAACTGTTTGTAGCCTGGATTTAGACATTGTCAAAGTAGAGGCCTGTCTCACATCTTCAGGAAGAAAACTGAAACGCTGATTCCCCATATTTAGTCCTGGTTTAGTCCTGGATTAGTCCTGGTTTAGTCCTGGTTTAGTCCTGGTTTAGCCCTGGTTTAGTCCTGGATTAGTGAGTCTGTGCACCGGCAGGAGGCTGGGCCTAAACCAGGACTAAACCAGTCTATTCTCTGAGCCACAGGAGCCAGTGCAGAGACCTGAGCACAGGACTTATGTGCTCGTACTTCCTGGTTCTAGTCAGTCCCTGAGCAGCAGTGTTCTGGATGTACTGCAGCCGTCTTAACGCTCCTTTGAAGAGGCCAGTGAGAAGGACGTTACAGTAGTTTAACCTACTGGAGACAAATGCATGGATAAGTCTCTCCAAGTCTGGTTTTGACATTATACCTTTGATTTTTGAAATGTTTTAAGATGTTAAAAAGCTGCAGATGTTGCTGATTTGATGTGGCTGTTAAAGTTCAAGTCTGAGTCCATTACACAGTCCGTATATATAAATGGACATAGCTGATGTGCTAACTGCAGGGTTCCAAATAGGAAGTGATCATGGGTGCACTTCTGGCTCCATCAACTCAGGCTCGAATTCACTTTACATGTGAAATTGCCTCCCCTCTCTCTGTAACTGCTGCTGTCAGACTTGTCATTTTGCTCTTAAAATGTTTGTATTAAGCCGCTCTACATGACCCTGGTGCTTTTATTTAAATCAAGATATGAACATAATAATAATGAAAACACTAATAATAACAGACTAATCAGGTGAAGGGGCAGGATGGGGCTTTACCTTCAACAGCCTCACTCCGGATTAGCTCTTTGGTTGCTATGTTAAAAAGTCAGATGTCCAAATATGAAACTCTGTTCCAAATTTCCCTCTATAACCACTAGCCTCGATGTTCTTCATTTGACTGGAACCAAACGCTATGGGTCACGTCACACTCACTTAGTTCACTTCTTTATAAAGTCTATGGTCCATTATTTCCTCTCGATTTTTAGCCTGATTTGAAGGTTTTAGACAGAGAAACTGGAGGTGACTGCTGACACGTTGTCTTTGTTTCTGTCTCTCTGCCAAAGAGCCATGGATCGTGGCCACTGAAATTGAAATGGGGCCTATCCACTTGTGCCTCAAACAGCGTCAAGCCGAACATGAATAAATAAAACCCCTGCTTTAATTCTGCATTTTCTGCTGAACACATAATTGTACCTTTTGATTTGGGATGAAAGATTGGACGAGGATCAAACACGGTGAGACACAGGACGGGCTTGATATGCAAATGAGACGGGAATGTTTAACTTTTTAAGGAGAGGCCAAGAGTTCAGCCTGCTGCTGCGAGATTGTACAAAAAGCTTAAGTTTAACTAAAGCTTTTGTGTCCGAGTCCGTCCTGTTCTCTCCTAGTCCCCATTTGCAAATGAGTCATGCGCCGGTGCCAACCTCCGGGTTCAACACATAGGTGCGCTTCATGTGGGAGCCGCGGGCGTTATGCAAATCAGAACGAGTCTAATTGTGCAGCTGTAAAATGTTATGGCACACTTTTAAAACAGCTAATTCTCAGTTTTCCCTTCAGTGATGTTCATTTGTGAAGGTGGAATGTGACTGTGAACGGAGAGAGAAGAAACTATATTATGCAAAACTGACTCTTGTGAGCTTTAAACCATGTTATAATGTTGTTACCTCCTCAAAAACAGACCTGAAGTCGTGTTTTGCTTCATTCACACATGTTTGAGGAACTGTTATTAGTCTGTCTACATCTCCAAAGCTCAAAATGCTCTGTTCCACCTTGTGATGTCATGAAGTGGTAGTTTATAAGTTAACAGCTCCTTTTACCTTTAGTTCAGTAGAGATTGCTTGCCTGGGATTCAGAACACATACTTCTTCAATACTTTATGAAGATGTGAGTCTGGTCATTGATTGACAGGTGGATTAGCCAATCAGGGACATGCATGGGAAAAAACATCACATGGGGCTGAAAAACATGGTGGATTTCTGTAGAATTCATGAGTGAAGGACTAAACCCTGTTAATTTGAGTTGAGAGAAATGTGATTTATTTGTAAATCATACGTGACCTATGAGCTCCTTCATTTCACATTGTCACTGAAAAAAAAGCAATCTGATCTGAAGCAGCTCTGCTTGTGTATAAGTCTCTCCATGGCCTAGCAACAAAGTACATCTCTGAAATGTTAGTGCCATATGAACCATCTCACACTCTGAGGACTTCAGGGACCGGCTTCCTGCTGGTGCCCAGAGTCAGGACTAAACATGAGGAATCAGCATTTCAGTTTTATGCAACTAAAACCTGGAACAGTCTTCCTGAAGATGTGAGACAGGCCTCTACTTTGACCATGTTTAAATCCAGACTCAAAACAGTTCTGTTTAGCTGTGCATACGACTGAAAGGTTTTTATTCTGCACTCTTCTGTTTTAATGTTAATTTTATTATGTTTTTTTTATTTGTGTGATTTTAATATCCTTCTTATTCTTTAAAGCACTTTGAATTACTTTGTGTACGAATTGTGCTATACAAGTAAACTTGCCTTGCCTTAAACAATCATGTTTGACCGGGCTTGAGAGACAACAGAGAATATGAGGACCAGACTGATATTATTAATCTGAATAAAAAATACAAAGAGACATCAGTCTGGATCTGCCAAGCAAAGAGATGGGCGATTCCAGGGCTGAAATTATCCAAATGATTCTAGTGAAGGAGTTAAAAAACACAGTGGAGCACTTGCTGTATTACCACATGACATCACAAGGTGGAACAGTTTTCTGTGTGAGAGAAGAACTCAAACTCAAACCTAAATATGCAGTGTTTGTGTGTTAAACATGTGTGAATGAAGCAAAACACAACTCTAGCTCTGTGTGTGATGAGGAAACAATATTATGCCATAGATCAGAAAATAGTGTAATATGGGCCCTTTAAAGTGAATATGACAGTGTGTGTTGTAACTTCTGATGATCCAAACAGCAGTGGAAGATCTAATAATGGAAAACTCTTAAGGAATGTCGAAAAACATCAATGACCCATAACAGTGCCAACCACCACCTCCTTCAGACCACCAAACCCACCTCACTCCAGCTGACCACTGAACCAGATCCAATCATCCACACAAGTACTGGATCTTAAAACCACACAGATTTTCATGTTGTTGTTTTTTTTATTCTGACTTGGTCTGGTGGGATAGTACCTGTGTAAATATTTATCATAGTTTTACATCAGTCTGTTTGCCTTGTTTGTATTTTTGCAGTTCAAACTTCATTTCACCAAAGCTCAAATTACATCAGTGAATCAGCTCAGCTCATACGAATAACTTGTTATTTCAATACAGAAGCAGATACAGGTCCAGTACCATCTGCTGGCAGTTTGTTTAACCACACTCAAGCTGGTGGATTCAAGCCTGTTCAGCCTTTTCACTGGGGGCCACATTAGCAAAGTGGCTGCATTCAAAGGGCCAGATGTTAAATAAATCTAACTACTTTTTAAACTTGTTAATTAACTATTTCTGTATTTATTATTGTTCAAGTTACAAATATTGCATATGCATTTGCCTAAATGTAAAAATGTGGCTGTGTAACTGCTTATCTCCTGATAAAATTACATTTTAAGACCATCATACCTTTGAGTTTACCCTGTTGAGGGCCGCATGAAATGATGTGGAGGGCCACATTTGGCCCCCGGGCCTTGAGTTTGACATATGTGCTGTAACATATACATGAGTTTAAGAGGCACATAAATCTATCACTCGGAGGCAAGCATGTGATACCAAGTCGGATCTGTACGCAGCAAACCCATGTTTTCTTTATTCTTACTACTTTACTTTACATTTTATATACACACAGAAGACATCAGGTATATGAAGTAAGATATATGGAATTATGTAAAGTTAAATAATTCTAATAAATATTTTTTGACAAAGCAAAGGGTGGCTACTTTGAGGATCTGAATATAAATAAAAAAATAGTAGAGTTGTTTAATTTTTTTCTTTACTACATAATTTTGTATATCTTTCTTCATATACTTGATGTCTTCTGTTTGTATAAAAATGTAGAAAGTAGTAAAAAAAAAAAAAAAAACACTGAATGAGAAGGTGTGTCCAAACTTTTGTCTGGAAGTGTGGGTTATGTAACTAAAAAAGTCAATAGATCATTTTAATGTTATACCGTGGAGCATTCCAGGGAAAGGCATCTCCATGGAGACACACAGATGGCGGACTTCCTCTTCTAACAGGAAAGTATAGAGCAGTTTGAAATGTGTCTCTATATTTCTTTCATTTTTTATTCACATTTAAAACACCTTCAGCTGAACATAACCTGCTGAATTCTACATGGAGCCTCGACTTCAAATGTCCCCTATTTCTGCACATGGATGAGAACAACGGCCTAAAGCGACTGACCAATCCAAAGACAAGCTCCAGTCTTTTTTAGGTAAGGACATCTCAGCTCCTTTTAAAATCTGTTTATAACGAATGACGCTCGGCCAACTTCCTGTCCACTTATATAGATGTTCTTGAGCTGGTGGAACGCCGCGAGCTCCACTGACTCACACAAGAGTGCACGATAATAGCTCTGTCAAAAACACACCTGTTTCCAGCACCACAACTACAGAGAGAGAAAGGAACCAAGAACAAGTAGTAAGGTACTGTACTGAAGTAGTAGTTTTAGGTTTCTGTACTTCACTGCAGTGCATTTTACAGTGGATACTTTTTACTCTTACTTCACTACATTTAAGAGCAGATATCTTTACTTTCTACTCCACTACGTTTTTGAACTGGACTGAAAAGTAAAAAGTACTTTTCATATGATTTGAGGGATTTTTACCATGTTCTTAGTAACATCCTGAAGCTTCGACTTTGAGCAAACAAAATAAATACACAAAATTCATAAGTTAAGAAATAGATTTGTATCGTTACTGTTGACCAAAATATGTCCATCCATTTCCTTCCTCTTAACCGGGGCTGGGTTGCGGGGGCAGCAGTCTAAGCAGGGACTCCCAGACTTCCCTCACCCTAGACACTTCCTCCAGCTCCTCCGGTGGGACCCCAAGGCGTTCCCAGGCCAGCCGAGAGACAAAATATGTCTTTAAAATATGTTTTTAATCAATATGAGCAACACCCATGTGAAATACTTACAGGTTCTTAAAAACTTTTACTTTAGATTTTTTCATGTGATACTTTTACTTGAGTAACTTTTTCTCTGTATTTGTACTTTTACTTAATTAACAAAAAGGAGTACTTCATCCACCACTGCTCAACTACACTGCCCTGCATCTAATTATAAAGCATTTTTATTGTCTGATAATCAGGAAGTGCACATTATCATGCTAATTGTTGTTGGGTTTAGCGTGATGACAAAACTCTGCACTGGTCTCTGAGAAAGTTGTGAAAAGAGCTTATAAACTCATCATGGTGAACAGTTAGGATGGTGTGGATGCATAAAGTAAGTGAAGAATAAATTTGGACCACTGCAAACTGTTTAAAATTAACTACTCCTGTTTTTCTTGTGTTTAAAACAGTAAAATTCAGGTACAGTGATTTTAAAATACTGGAGTTGGCGCGTTCTTTAATGATGTGTTCTTCCACTTCCAATAACGACCCCTGAGGATAATAAACTACACTTTAACGTTTATCTTTATGGGGCTTGACTCAGCCGCTTTCCTAATAGATTCTTTCATTCAAATGTTTCCTTCCCTTTATTCAAATGTTTAAGCCAAATGGTCTATGTATACCCTGTAAAGTGTTGCCAGATCTGTGGATTATTAAAAGCTGCGGGGGAAAATATTGTCTGTGGGGTGGACTGGAGCTATTTTCCAGGAAGAATGTGTTACTCTTAAAATCTTTCATAATAAACGTCTTGAATTTCAGTGACCAGTCTTCATATAAAAATCCTCAGTGCTCTGTACAGCTGTTCTGTGAGAGAGAGAGGGGAGGGGGTGGTCTGTGTCATGAGAGTGTTACTATCACAACTCAGTCATCCATCTTCTTCTGCTTTATCTAGGACTGGGTCATGGGAACAACCCTGAGGTTTCCTCCCGATGCGACATGAAACCCTCCCCAGGGATTCGTCCAGGTGGCATCCGGAACAGATCCCTGAGCCACCTCAGCTACTTCTCTCAAGATGGAGGAGCAGCAGCTCTACTCCAAGCTCCTAACTCTATCTCTAAGGGAGCTCCCAGCCACTCTGTGGAGGAAACTCATGTAAACTTTGTATTCACCATCTTGTCATTTCGGTCATTACCCAAAGCTCATGACCACAGGTGAGAGTAGGGTCAAAGATTTAAACTAAGACTAAACCCGGACCATAGAAGCTCTCCCGGAGGTGTGAGTTGAAAACCCCCCTGACAGAGGGCTCCACCAGACCTTCCCAACAGACCCTCACAGTACGCTTGGGCCTGCCAGGTCTGTCTGGCTTCCTCCTCTGCCTCCTCTCCAAGCGAATCCAACTCATCAGCAGGTGGTGATTGGTTGACAGCTCTGCCCCTCTCTTCACCCGAGTATTGCGGCCGGAGATCAGATGACATGACAACAAAGTTTATTATCAACCTCCAACCTAGGGTGTCCTGATGCCATGTGCACCGATGGTCAGCCTTGTGCTCGAACATGGTGTTCTTTATGGTCTAACGCTCAACCTCCCGCACAAGCTCAGGCTTCTTCCTCCCAGCGAGGTGACCTTCCATGTCCCCAGAGCCAGTCTCCATGTCTGGAGATCTGGTCGTCGAGGCCCCCGCCTTCGACTGCTGCCCAGTTTTCTTTGCACCCACCCCTCACGGATCCTGCTGTAGGTGGTGGGTCCACGGGACAACGGCCCCACGTCGTGTCTTTGGTCTGTGCCTGACCGGGCCCCATGGGGAAAGGCCCGGCTACCAGGCGCCTGCTGTCGAACGCCCACCCCATGCCTGGCTCCATGGTGGGGCCCTGATAACGCGGGCCTGGCATTGCTGTGGTACTCATCATGAAAGGCTTTTGAACTGCACTTGGTCTGACCTGTCCTCCAGGACCTGGTGCCATGGGTGACCTTACACCACATTAAGGTAGTGGTTCAAGGAGGGGTAATGAAAAATGGTCTAAAAAAAAAATCCTTCTCTCATTATTCTGGCATTTAAAATAGAAATAATTTTGGTCACCCTAACTGACCTAAAACAGTAAAAGTTTAGTCTGACAATGAAAAAAAAAGCATATGTGTCTTTTTTTGTATAGTGTATGTAAAGTTCTGGTTTCAACTCAACTTTACAACCTCTGGGAGGAACATAGATTGACCTGTAAGTAGAAAACTTTGCCTTTAGATTCAGCTCCTTCTTCACCACAACTATCTGATACAGTGGCTGCATCACTGCAGACGCTGCACCGACCAACCTCAACCTGTCAATCTCACGCTCCACCCTCTCACTGAACAAACAGCTAAAGAGGGTCTAACCGACACCCTCACTCGTGAACAAGACCCAGAGATACTTGAACTCCTGCCTCTAGTGGACGAGCTCAAGTACTTTCACAAACACAGTGTAAATACAGCTGTGGGTCTGGTCACTGAAGGTCACTGGAGACCCTGATCCAGTTAAAGAACACATTTGATCAATTCTTGTGGCTCTAATTCCCTGCTTTTGATTGCCTTAAGATCGGTATTTCATTTTTTCGAACTTCAAATAATGTCTACATTTGGAAAACATAAACTATAGTGTTGTGTGTGGCTCTGAGGCGATGAGCTCAGACCTGCACACACCGGGCTATTTGTTTGGGTTCACAGCTGCTCCAAGAGGAAGGAGCGCTCTACACAAACTGGTTTTCTGACAGATTTATAAATAACACATAACTGTTTTTTTTTTTAAAGTAACTCAAAGTGATAGAGCTTGTAACTGTAATCTAAAAAAAATAAATAATAATAATAATAATAATAATAAATCTGATTATAATAAAGCCTAATTTTTACTGCCCAACACTTTCTGTATCAACTTCCTTTGACGTGAAATTAAAGGGGCTGTGCCTGATTTTGTTGCCATGTATTTGGTTAAAATGCATCTTGCCCCATTACAGATGTATTGCAGCTCTTGAGGTCAAAATAAGTCCATTGTGTGCTGTCTGTATATAATTATAAAGTGTTATATTGTCAGAAAATCAGGGAAGGAAAGGTTAGCATACTGTTAGCTTTACAATGATGGCAAAACTCTGGTCTCTAAATGTTATGAGAAACACCTGTAAACTCATTGCAGTGAATAGTTAGGATGCTCAGAATGCATAAAGTAAGTGAGGAATAACTTTGGACCACTGCAAACTGTTTTAAATGAACTAGTTCTGTTTTTCACTTTTTAAGATGGTGAAAAACAGGTACAGAGCCTTTAACAGAAGTGTTGCTCTAGTGCACATGTGTCAAACTCAAGGCCCGTGGGCCAAATGTGGCCCTCCACATCATTTTATGTGGCCCTCGTCAGGGTAAATTAAAAGGTATGATGGTCTTAAAATGTAATTTTATTAGGAGATACACAGTTACAGAGCCATATTTTTACATCTAGGCAACTGCATATACAATATTTGTAACTTGAATAAGAAACAGTTAATTAACAAGTTAAAAAGTAGTTTGATTTATTTTACATCTGGCCCTTTGAGAGCAGCCATTTTGCTAATGTGGCCCTCGGTGAAAATGTGTTTGACACTCCTGCTCTAGTGTAAAGACTCCAGCCTTTGGTGCACCTAGTATAATTATTAATCTGTCTTTTCTACTGGGTCAAGGTCATGTTTTCCAGTTCTTGACAAATACATGTCTTCTTGAATCAGCTCTATTGTGCTTGTGTGTGCTCTATAATTATAATCTCTGACACTCGTGGATCATTCTGTTATAATTTGCACATTTTAAATCACAATATTCATCTAAAACAACTTAATAAAAGAAACAAGTCCGCTAACTTCCACATTACAAAATTGTGGTGCCCAATGGGAGCTGGCATCGCCGTAAAAGTCATCACAACAAAATGGCTCTTCCCTCCTGTCCTTTTTTAAAATTTGAACCAAAATGACTACAAGACGCTGCCAAACCAAGACTATAAACCAAGATTATGCCAAGACTAAACCAGGTCCACATGTGAGGGTAGGAACAGAGATCTAAACCAAGACTAAACCAATCCTACGAGTATCACCAATTAAGAAAATAAAACAGGAGAATAAATTGTGTACGTCACAGTGGGCGTGTACCAGTGAAGGTGAGATGAGGCAAAATGTCGTCTTGAAAATAAGGGATTACTCAATCATGAATCACTTCAAATACAACTTAAGAGGCTCAATGAGAAGAAACAACAAGAACATGGATAAAAGCTCTGAAAAGTACACTTATTTAAAAATCTCATCTCGTAACTAAAACATCTCCCATAAGAATAATTGTGCTCGAATCTGCCATTGTACATTCAAATAGCTCACTGATGCAGAACTAATCCTCATGACAAAGCCTGGTCTATACTTAGAACGTGATTCACAGAGTACACTTAACTTCATATGAACTCATTCTAACGTAGATGATGTGTTATTTTTCACATTACTTTAGGGGGCTAAGCTCTGTCTGACGCTAATCTCTTGTTTGGGTGCTAAAATGTTCTAGTGATTGTAAGTAGGTCACTCCAACTCCACACTTTAGCCTTGGAAAGGAAATGCGGAGGAATGGGTCTTTTTTTGGTAATAGAGGGCAAGTAGTCTGTTGATTATCCAAAAGAAAAAATAAATAAAATAAATGTAATGAAGAGATGATATAACTTTACACGCACCATTTTAAGCAATTTTTCTGAGCAAATAAAACCCATGTCAATCAACCATCTCCCCATTACATAAAAATCTTATTAAATCAGCCCCGTTGTGCTGTTGTGTCTGCTCTAATCTACGACACCCGTGGATCATTATGTTGTAATTTGCATATTTTAAATCGCAATGCTCATCTAAAATGACTTAATTAAAGAAACAAGCTCGCTGACTTCTGCTTTAGAAAACTGCGGTGCCCAGTGGGAGCTGACGTCGCCGTAAACGTCATCACAACAAAGCGCCGCATGCTGTCGGCCCCTCCTATGGACAGCTGCAAAATGACTACGTGACGCTTCCGAATCCTACGTGTATCACCAATTAAGAAAATTAAACTGAAGAATGAAATGAGTACGTCTTGAATACAGGAGAACAAAGATTACTCAAACATAAATCACTCCAAAAACAACTTCAGAGAGTCAATGAGAAGAAACTATAACATGGTTAAAAGCTCTGAAAAGTGAATTCTTCCGGAGGGGGATTTGGCCCTACTACAGACCAAGTAAGTGCCAGGTTTGTGGAGATGCAAGCCCGCTCACAGTAAGGACGCATGCTATTCAGTGCAATGAAAGAATCCAAAATAAAACAACAACAACAACATGCTTTTATGTTAGTGTTTCTTTGCCAAAAATGTTTCGCAGTGGGGCTTTAAACTTGAATTAAGATAAATAAATAACCCATTCAAAATGTTCTATCGTAGCTATGGTAACAATGGTAAATAGTCACATTTTTATATAGCGCTTTTCCACCTTTAAGATACACAAATCACATCAAGGAACCACTGACTCATTCACACACACATTCATACACCAGTGCACGCAGACACTGGACCGAGATGGTTTAAGTGTCTTGCCCAAGGACACAACAACAACATTCATCTGTGGAACCTGGAATCGCACCGCCAACCTGTGGGTCAGTGGGTCTAACCGCTCAACCAATGATGTTTATATGTCAAGAGTGGGATTCGAACCGCCAACCTTCACATCAGTGGACAAATGCTCCACCAACTGAACTACTGTCGCCCCCTTCAGCATTGCATTTATCCCTGAGCTACACACATCTTGACAATTCATAAGCACAAATCCGTGCTTCCAGTTCCTCCCCTGAAATGCTTTGTCTTTTCACACATCTCTCCAAATTGTGTTCCCATTTGGAGCAGGCTTATGTAATGAAAACAAACATGGCCGCCACTGTTTTCCTGCTAATATATGCAGTGAATAATGATGAGGAGAGGTCATTATGCTGCGCCCAAAAGTCCTTTCTACTGGCATCATCAAGTCACATGGGCTTTTTGCATGTTAACAAGACACAGGGTTTGTTTTCTCTGTGTTAAAGGCCTTGGAGAGTGTAAATGTTCCAAGTGTTTGCATATACAATACAATGAAAACTCACCTCTTCTCCCTGGCATTTAGTACCAGACAGGATATCATGGTGTTTTAATGCAGTTTTCCGATGTGGTGTCTGTGTACACTGGTGTATAAATGTATGTGTGAATGGGTGAGTGGATCCTTGAAGTAAAGTGCGTTTAGCCTTGAATGTGGAAAAGCGTATAAAAATGTGACCGTTTGCCATTTAAATGTGCTATATCGGTGTTTCTCAAACTGTAGTACGCAGGTTCCTCTGCAGTTTGAGTGTTTTTTAGAGACTAATATACTCATAATTTTGCCCTTCTTTGGGTTAGTTGTCATTTAGAACTACCGTATTCATGGCTTAGTACCTTTTCTGACCTGATTTAGTTTGATTTTAGGCTGTTTTTGTCCTAATTTAGACCTGATATAGTCCTTGGTAATATCTTGTGTTTGTTGTAATCTCAAATGTGACCATAGGTGGCACTGTACTGTATAGTTTAATTTGAATATTAAGCTGTAAAGGTGCGCAATGTAACTTTTTGGCTACTTTTCTCCATGGAGATGTAACTAGCTGGATGTTAAGCTGGTGGACTACACCCTAAATATTGCTCTATTCTACTGTGTATAGTTGTGATGTCATCTGAAAAAAATGTTACAAGGTATGGCATTACACTAATGTAACTTGATGGACGCAAGCAGGTAACCTCACCAAGCCAAGTTCCAGGTCAGATTTGCAGAGAGGCGAGCCCGCTAACAGTAAGAATGCATGTTTTTCTAGGTGTTTTATAGCAGTGAAAACACATGTAGTTAATGACATACTGTGGAACATTCCAGGCAATAACATCTCCATGGAGACCAACAGACAATCCTTCCTTAAACAGGAATGGGGCCTGAAACATAATCTCTCACCAATCTACAACGATATCATCAGACCCAAAACAAACAAGAATAAAGAGAACAATGGGTGGCCATTACAGGTTGAATAGGGTCGTTAAAGCTGAAACTGGAGGCAATACCTGTTTACAGTTTCAGTGTAGTTAGCTCCTCCGTTCAGATAGATATAAGGCAGTTTCCACCAGCAATCTGACCAGAACTGAAGAAGAAGAAGCGGCTTGGATGAGCAGCGAAACGTCTTCACTCCTTCAACGATTTGTCCAGTTGACAGATTTAAATTTAGTCTTTTGCTACGGAGACAAACACTAAAGTTACATAATGCTCTTTTAAGTCCAGCTCTTTTGGTTCACTTTTCTTATCGATATCTGGTCCTTTCTGCATAACCAATTAGCATCCTCCTCTGTGTGTTTGATTAAAAGTTTAATTAAAGCTCGTGAGGACAATATACTTTTGTTTAGTGAGTTTCGGGGCTTTTCTCTGATACTGAATATGAGATAAACAAAGAACCTTGGACTGTCTCTAGGATTAGAACAAGGGCTAATTAGCTGAAAGAAAGTAAATATAATAGAAATAGAGATTAGCTAAGTGTTAGGAGCCACCGTTTATTTACAGCAATTTGGCAATGCTTTGGTTGAAACTATTTTATTTTAAGTCTGGCCTCATCCAGGAGTTAGTTTGCTGGTTTGTTTGAGAGATTTAAGTCAGTCATGTGTTTAATTTCCTTCATGGGATTGATTGAGATGAATGACAAGGATTTGGCAAAAAAGACACCAAGTTTAGCAGACTGGTAGCACACTTGTTAACTAACAGACACTTTTATTAAAAAATGTAGAATAGTTCAGTTTGTGTTGTTTTAATATTTATTATACCTCAAAATTAGCATTAGCCTTAGCAATTAACATAAACATGTCTCTTTCTAAACACAGAAGTGTCTCTGGTGAAGTATTTGTTTTATTTGTGTAGTGTTTAACATGTTGTCAGTGACATCCACACACAGCTCTCTGTCCACTGCCTCATCTTTAAATATTTATTTATTTTAGCGTGACTCCACACAGAGTCAATTACGCAGTCAGATAGGCCCACAGTCAGGGCGTGTGGAGTGTCTTGCTCAAGGATACAACAGAGTCGTGCAGTGCAGGTGTTATTATATGTACTTTTTAATCTACATAAGCGGATAACTTTTACATTCTGGTTCACTATGTAACTTTTTTGGTAGAGGTCTGCTAGATGCTTGTGTCCATGTAGATACAATTGCAGTGCTTGGAATGTTCCACAGTATGACATTAAACTGATCAATCTTAGAGACAAGTACTTTAGCAATAAAAATACCCCTGTAGTTCAACACATTCAAGATAAATACCTTTATTACTTTTAGATCATCTACATTTTTTGCCAAACTGTAGAACAAATCTGAGCACAGCAATAACAAATAGTCAGAATCTCTCGCACAAAAATTACAGGGTGCACCTTTAATGATATTTGTGTTGGCATGACAACATGAGCACTGACATGAACTGGTTTGATGAAGGTGGATGGAGTTTAAAAACACAAAGAACTTCATAGATCAGTGAAGGAGATGTACTAAATTTGTAGGAGGGATGAGAATCCCAAACAAACACAGCCTCCTGCTATAGTTTATAATGAAGAGCCAGCATTGTAACATGGGTAAAGTTCCATATAGACCCTTTAATTGGCAAACAGAGGAGCTTTGAAAAGTGGTACTACAGTTCAGCATTGGTAAATAATGATCTCGGGAAAATGTTTGACTGATTCAGAAGTGACCGTCCTCTT